>NW_021939546.1:11631033-11634572 GCF_001715985.3 Manacus vitellinus
CCCCAGCACGGCTCCGCTCCCACCCGGCTGCAGTTTCCCTACACCCGGGGTCTCGTCCTCTGTCCCCTCTTCTCCCTCTACCGAGGACTGATCTGGGGGGACACTATGGGGGGCACCCCAGCTAATCCCGTCCGGGTGGGGGGAAAAATTCCCACGGATTTTGCATCTGAAATGAAAGGCGATCGCGTGCCTCGCAGACGGTTCTCACTGCTGAAGAGTAATTTGCGGGGACAGGGGGGTGAGTGGGGGCTCATCCGCGGGCTTTCTGAGGGCTCTCCGCTCGTCTTCGTCGGCAGGAAAAAGTGAAGAATCTGATAATTTTTGCGAGAGTGAAAGGAATCGCCGGTGTTGTTTCAACACGCGGTACTAACGAAAGAGGAATCTAATTTCACTTAAAAGGCGAGTTAAAGCAGGGAAAACGAAATATGAACGAAACGGAGAAAGACGGCCCCAGAAAAGAGCTTCTCTGCCACCCTGTGACATGGAACCCAAACCTCGGTAACCAGAAAAGATCGGGGAGTGGGAGAAACACCACCAAACCGGTCATTAGAAATATCCCAAGGCACTGACACGAGGTCTCCCACGTAGAAACCGACAGACAAACTCATTACACCCCTTAGGTCTCCCACCCGACCTCTCATCGGGGAGATTGTCTCCCTTACAGGTTTTCATCCTGCCCTGGCACACTTAGAGGGAGATGAATATGATTCACGCCATACCCATATATCTAATTTACCGGGATCCCGGGGGAAGGGATGTAGGCAGCCAGGGTGGTTGGGAAGCGAGGCGTCCCGCCTGCCCGTGGCCAGGAAAGGCCACCGGGCTCCGGGCTGCTCGGTACCGGCTGCCCAGAGGGGTCGAGCCCTTTCCCGGGCCACGGGCGGGCGCATCCCGGTACCATCCGCCCGAGGAGAAGGTAGCACCTGGATGATGAGGGAATATGGGAAACCCGCGGCCAGACCCTGCCGCGAGCAGGTTTTGTCCCCTCCTGGATCTCAGAGTCACCTGTTGCAGCCACGGGTTTAGGGTGCAAAAGTGCATCCTATTTAATAAAAGAATAAAATGCGAATTGGCCCCTCACGGCCGTGGGGGCCCGTCCGAGCCCGGGGGTAGTGGGCACCGGCACACGCTCACCCCTGCAACCCTGCATGGGCCGGGGATGTCGCGTTACCCCCGGTAAATGTACCGACGGCCAGTGAAAAGGGGGTGTAGGAGGGTGAGCTCCGGGGTCCTGGGCTCCGGAAAACGCGCCTTGAGCTTCCCCGCAGCCCACCGGGCACAGGGAGGGGAATTGCTGAGCCCAGAGAGGGGGTCCGCCGGTATCTCCCCTGGTTCAAAGGAGGGAAGACCCCTCTCGCTGCGGCGAAACAAGAGATTCCCAGGGGTGGACGTTGCTGGAAACCTCCTGGAGAGAGCGGTAAAGCGGCCCTCGATGGACTCGAAACGAAATGGGCGAGACAGGAGAGACAGAGACGGAGAGAAAGGGGGAGGAAATAAGAAGGAGGGAAAAAGAGGAAAAGAGAGGGAAAGAGAGGGTAAGCAAACGAAACAGAAAAATAAAAGGAGTCATGAAGAGTAAGAGCGAAAGAGAGAGGAAAAGAAAAAAGGGAAAGAGAGAAAGACGAAAAAGAAGAGATAGAAAGATGGGAAAACAAAACAAAATAAATTAAAATTGGGTAAAGAAGGAGAAAGGGGGGAAAGCAAAACACAAAGAGATTTAACAGGGAGAGGAGATATAAAAAGAGAAAAATTAAAAGGGAAACAAAGAAAGTGAAAAAAAAACCAGGTACATAGAAGAGTGGAATAGAGAAAAGAGAAAGAAAGAAAGATAAGGAGAGAAAGAGAAAAATAAGCATAGAAAGAAGGAAGAAAGAAAGAAGAGGAAGAAATGATACAGGAGAAAGAAAAAGTAAAACAAAAAAAAAAAGAAAGAAAAAAAAAGGAGAGCGGAGGAGAAAGGAAAAGGCGAGGAAGAGAAGGAAGAAAGTAAAGACGAGCCGTAGTCCTTGAGGTGAGGGGAGAGCGCCGAGCCCCAGCCTCTCTCCTCGCCTGACAGACAGAGGGGCGAGTGCAGGTCCCTGACCTACCGCGAATATCTCGAGGAGGATTTCAAAAGCACCAACTTAATTTCTTAAGCAATTTTCCTGCGTCTGAGTCGAATGCGACAGCTCTTCCCGCCCTCTCCATATCGGAAAATAGGATTTTTTTTTTTTTGAACCTTTTTTCTCTACGTTCTGCGCGGGAAAGGAAAAAACCGAAAGAGATGTAGGGAGGGAAATAAGATGCTGGAGGGCAGCTATTTTCCAAAGTTACGAGACAGGAAAATGTTTTCAGGTCGGACACTGGGGCACAGGGAGATTGGACGTTATTATTAAATCCTAAATTCACCGTGAAAATGGGAGTTTCTGCGCAGTCACAAGGAAAGGCCAGGGCACTCCCGGAGGAAGGATCGAACTATTGGAAAAGATGATGTCTAAAGGTTGTTGATGTCTAAAGGTGGTTTCTATAATCCAGGTTGATTTATTTTTGTTCGGGGCTGCGAGAAACTAGAAAGAGAAAACTAAAAAACTACCGGAGAAAGGAGTAAGATCTTGACCTTTCCTAATTCTCCAAATCGGCAGTAATGGAAAGCAGAAGGTGCCAGGGGAGGAGGCAGGAGCTGAGGGCCGAGCGGGCGGTGCAGCGGGGCCGGCCGGGCCGGGGTCCCACACCCGCAGCCGGCGAGGGAAGGGCCACTCGCTTCCCTCCTCGGGATCCGCACCACTTAACACAGGCTTAGTTAAGCGAAAGCAGAGAAAGAAATTACACACACAGAGCCCTCCCGCTGTGGTCCCGACGGGGATATTCCGGGGCAGGATCGTTTTATCCCGCCCCGACAAACCCGAGGAGAATCTCCCGTTTTCCGCCTCTCCCGGGCTGCGCACACACGGAAATCCGCCGCGGAGTAACTACGCCGAAAGCATCGCGGTTTTGTTACGACCCCTTCATCTGGCATATAGAAAGCAGAGGAGTGGGGGCACATTAAAGGATTAAAAAAAATCATCTCCACAGATGTGTGACCAAAGCCAAAGCAAGGCAGGGGAACCTGCATCCCCCAGTTCCTGCTCGGAAACAGCCGCCGAGCGGAAAGGGAGAGGGAAAAAATCCCAAACCTGCAAAAAAGGATCGGGCTCGCGGCAGGCTTTGCCCGGGGTTTAGCACTGACAAAACCAACCACCTAAAGCAGCCCCGAGAACCGGGAGATTCGCCTACGGACGGGACGGAAGGGAAATGCCAGGTCGCCTTTTTGGCCAGGGACTCCCAAGCAGCGACTGCAACAGCTAATTATTTTCCTTTCAGTGCTCGGTTATTGCTGGTGTCCTCCCCGCCTCCCCTCCAATAAATAAATAAAACCCTCTTTTAGGCAGCGAGGCGTGAAAAATGATCCTCGCTGAACGCTTAAAAATAATGTCCCGTGAAGATCGGGGCCACGGAGCCAGCCAGCCCCGTAATTAGGGGCCATTATCCGTCCTGCCTCGCCGAGGCAAGATTTCTCCTGA
>NW_021939546.1:11634837-11636077 GCF_001715985.3 Manacus vitellinus
ACGCTTGGGGATCTTCCCCTCAAAATAAAACCTCGACGGCGCCGGCGCTCGCAGCCCCCTCGGGCCCCGGGGAGCCGAGCCCAACCCTTCCTGCGTGGGTACCGCGACTCCCGGTTAAGAGGGGAAAATCCCCCCGCTCCCGAGTCAGTTCAGCTTCAATCCTGGCCGGCGACCGCGGCTTAAAAACCCACAATGACTCTGCAAGGCAAAAGGAGATGAACGGAGCCGGGGAAAGGTGTCCCAGTCCCAGATCCCCCTCCAGAGTCCCCTCCCCTGAGCGTGTGGGGGCAGGGGGCTCTCCAGGGAAACACCGCTTCCCTGCAGAGAGGACCCCCCTCCATCCCTCCAAACCCTGAGACCACCAACTTGGAGAACCCCTCGCACCAGCGCGACTGCAGGGGCCACACGCCTCCTTCATCCCTACGGGCACCGACTGCTATTTCTTATCCGCTCTTGCCACCCTTGGCTCCTTTTCCTCCTGCACTTCGCAAACAGACAAGCCAAAAATTATTAAAAATCGCTACTTTATACTAAAATAACCAGCCCCCCTTCTTCCAGGCGCATAACCACCACCCAGCCTCGCTGCACATCGCTTTCTTCCCTCGGATCCCTTCTCCTCAAAGCAGGCTCGGTTATTAAAGGAGGCTGAACAAAGATAGCTCCGAGAGTAGCTATCAGCGCATTTTAACTTCATCAAAGACTTCGAGGGAGAGGGAGAGGAGGGGTCTGGCACCTTCTAGTAATGAGCTTGTCAGGAACACCCCTGCCAGAGCAATTGAACAATTTGCACACAAGCAAAAGAAAAGGAGAGGGGAGGGAGGGAGGAAGGGGAAATGCTACAAAAGCCCCTTCAATTTCCAACCATGTGCTTGGCAATCTGGAAAATAGATTCTTTGGCCTCCTCTTTTCTCCCATGTCGAGTCTTGTAGCCCCTTTTGTAGGAGCTGGACATGAAAGGGAGACAACCAAGTGCCGGACACGAAGATCGCTTTTCAAAAGCAAATGTGTGTGAAGGCGAGATGTGAGACCGCTCGCTGCGGGGAGGCGGCACGTTCAGGAACAACATCAACAAACTGCGCGGAGGTTCGAGGTGGCACAGACAGAGGCAGAGGATAAAAAGGGGATGGGGGGCGGGAAGAGAAAAGAAAAGCCGATCCCCCCCGGCTCCCCCGGCGCACACTGCCCGGCTCCTGCCTGAGCCCCGGCGGGCCTCGCACAAAGCCCCGCTCGCCCGGGGACC
>NW_021939546.1:11641391-11655354 GCF_001715985.3 Manacus vitellinus
GGGGAGGATGCTTGGGGAGGGAGGAAGGCGATGGGTTCCTCCAAGGGGGTACCATGAGGAGATGTCCCCCTACCAGGGCCGCGTTCAGCAGTGTGAGAATCCGCGGTGATGAATTGCCAGTCTCTGCCGTTAACAGGTGCGAGCATTTGGCGATAAAATCTCCAGCACTAATACCGGGGAGCCGGGCCAAACAGCTGCGCGGCCCCGCTTCCAAATGCCGGTCACAATTACTCAAGCCCTAACGACTCGGTGCACAAACTCGGCGAATTCTGGGGGACCCCGCGGAGAGGGCAGAAGCGGACATCTTCGCCCGTGCGTCTCCAGTGGAAGCAGCGATTGCGGAGCCGGTCACATCCTCTTCCCTCGCCGCCAGCGTGGCCATCAAGGAGAATTTCTCGACCGAAGGGGGAAAAATAGATGAATAAGTGTGCTGAGAGTTTCTCGGGAATGTGGGAAGTCTGTCCCGCGGGCGCGTGTCAGTTCTGGGGGAGCTTTCCTGAGCTTTCGCTTTTACGCTTCTTCAATGCTGTTAACCTGCGTTTGCAACACATACGCATACATCTCCCCTTCATGTGTGTATGTATATATTCAACTAGACATATATTTATATTCTTTTATTTCTGATATATATTTTTTCCTATGTATACAATTAGCTAACACGGAGAAATGCTTCGGAGATGCCGCATCTTTCCTATCGACAGTGTTCAAACTCTCCATTCATCAGCCCGGTGAAAAGACGATGGGAAGAACAAATGGAAAAGAGCGGAGAGGGAAAAGACCCGAGCCGCTTTCCATTTTTATTAAGTAAAATAATAGTTATGCCTCCCATACATAAACGAAAGTGTCATAAAAAATTCCGAAGCAGCTGCCAGAGATTTCGACCACACACACAACGGGGCGATTGAATTTCTACTTGGTGCATTTCACGGCAGCGAGGAACCGCCGGGAGCTGCGCCTTGTGCCTCTGCAGGGCGGTGAAGGGGAGGGCAGGGAGGGGGCAGCAAAAATGACGCGCTGCGAGCGGACGAGGGCAGAGGACACCGCCCGGGGGATGCCCGGGGGAGAAGATGCTCCGCCGCCCCCGCGGCGCCCGGTCGCAGGGCGGCTGCCTCCCGATCGCTCTGTCTGGAGGTTGGTCTCGCACGGCTCGAAGTGAAACAGATGTGGGTGTCTGCTGCCTGCCCCCCCCCAATCTCCCCCACCCTCGCCCTGCCCCGGCTGTCGGCTCCCCCCCTGTCTGGAAGGGTGGGCAGACCTCGGGGGGAGCCCCCAGCAACGAGGGGCTCGGGTGGAGCCTTTTGCTGCTATACTCATGGTCACGGGGACCCTGATGAGGCCGAAAATGTAGAGGGGAGACGAGAAGGGTTGATCCGATGTGGCTGTTGGTGGGATACGGCCGGTGGCTTGTCCTGCTCCCGCCTGGACGTGGCTTTCCCCCTCAGCATCGCGCTTCCAGAGCGCCGCAAGTCGAGTAATAACAAGCCCCGACCAGCCACCATCGACACGATTCCTGCCTGTTTCAAGGCACAATATTGTTCCCGTTAAAGTCGGAAACGACCCAAAATGAAAAGACAGTGAATGAGTCCTGATCCCTCCATCTCCGAGAGGCTCCTGTTCGCCGAGGCAGTCTTAGCCTAGGCTTTGCCACGCAAGATTGGCTGCAGAAACGAATCAAAACGAGAAAAAGTACCTAAACTACACCCGTCCCGAAATGATTTAGAAAAGGGAAACCCTGGACAGAAACAAAGCAGATGGTCGGATCCCAGACACGGTACACTCGCACATACAGTCCCGCCAGTGCATCCACACACGGAGCGAGGGGTGTGTTTTAATGTGCGCCGGGGTAAGAAATGATGCGGTCTTCCGAAAGAGAAACCCAATTGATTTACCCGAAAAGATCGCCTTGTCATCGCCCCACCGATCCTGGGAGTGCAGGGCTGGGAGGGAAGCATTTTTCCCTGGGCAGATTTTTAATTTTTCTGCTCTCCTCTCTGCAGTACTTCCTTACAGACAGCCTCGCTTCCCGTTTGAACCCGACTCTGCTTTACATTTCACGTTAAATTGCGGAATCAAACGTGAGTGGGGCTGTGCGCTGATGGAGTGGAGAGAGTCTCCAAAAAGTCTCAAAAGTAGACAAAAAAATAATAAAGGCCGTCAGCCGATCATGGTGATACTTTTTTTCTCTCCTTTAAATTGATTTTCACTGCCTTTCCCGCCTATCTTAATGAGGCGTTTGATCCAGGCGTGTTGGATCGGTGCTTGATGCCCTGCTGACGGCTTTAGCAGGTGGATCCCCACGGCCGACCTTTCTCCCCTCCCTGGGTTTCCCGGTGCCTCCGCCCGAGTCGGAGCCCCCTGCAAACTGCAAAACTGGCCACAACTACCAGGCACTTTTTTTTTTTCCCGCACAGAGAAAACCTCGTTCCCTTCCCATCCGCCGAGACCGTTATTTGCCGGGGGGTGTAGCAGAGGGCAGGGAGACCAACCCCGGAGCACCGCGGGGTGCGATCGCTCCTTCTGCCCTGGCACTGGTCATGTCCACGCCTAAGGGGGCTGCTCCTGCCGGAGCATCTCCCGGCGAAGGAATTTAGCTGGGAGCAAAGCCCCGGGAAGCAAAGCCCTTGGGCAGTGCAGAGGATTCAGCTTCAGTCCAGCCGACGTTGTTCCCAGATCCTTCCACATGATCTATTGGTATTGCAATACATAATCGTTCTTGTTGCTTCTGTCGAGCAGCATCTAAATTCCTTTATTCTGATGAGAACCGCATCTACAGGTTCCCCCAAGGCTCAGTGATGGATTTCTCTGTATTACCTCGTTATCAAGCTTGGCTGACCTCTAACTTCTCTGAAAACATGAACAAGACAGACCTGCTGCTGCCTGGGCTGCCCCAGGGGGCTCTTTTTCCACTTATGTGATTTCCTTTGATATTATTTCTCTTCTTTCCATATCCAAGGCTCAGACCTTCAGTGCTCCCTACAGTTCAACCTTTTTTCCAGCCCTGTAGTGCCAGCTCCCAGCTTGCAAAGATCAGTTTGCAGTCTGCACACCGAGAGTTCCCAGCGCAGGGGGGTCAGTGGGAATGGTGGTGACAGATAGTGAGAGATGTATAAAATTCCCAGTTTGGAAACCACCGGAGCCAAGTGCCAATATCCATCCCTGCAGTGTTCAGATGTTGGACAGCTCGGGTTTGTTGACTTGGCTTTTCAAATGCAGGTGTCTCAAAGTACACACCAAAAAAGGCCTGGATTCCAGCAAAGGCTTTTCCCAGGCACCCCATGTGCAGGGCTGAGCCCCCATGAAACTTTGGAGAACAAGTCTCCCTGTCTTTTCTGCTCCTCAGATGAGTGGGAAAAATCTTAAACACACATTTATTTTGGTGCTGTAATCTGACTTTAGGACCTTAGTTTTGGGCTTGCAGTTCCAAAACTTTGTCTCCTGCTCTCTATTCGTAATTGACCCCACCCCATGTGGGTTTGAAGCCCACCAGGCAAGGTCATACACAGCTTAACACTCAACTGATTAACTCTGGCTTGCTATAAGCTCTTTTTTAGTACTGTTCTTCAGCAATCTGACATGAAAAGAGATACATACACTTACATGACTCAGAGGAACACAACGATTTCAAGCTATAAACCACCAGGTGCACTTTTGAAACTCACCAAAGCCAGCTCTCCTGGTTGCCATAAAAAACACATTAGCCAAAGGCCGATGCATGTGGAAGGCAATTATGCTCTGGCACATGGCAATGTGTACAGAGCAGCTTGGTAACTCTGCCTACCACACAAGGAAAAATATTCCTGTGAAAACAAGCCTGCTAAATCACTTCATTCTTCCCCAGATCCCCTGAAAATAGAAGGAAGGATTTTTAGGCTTGGTTTTTTGGTCTTTTTTTTTTTTTGGGGGGGGGGGTGTGGAGAGAGAGATATATGGGAGGGAATAATATTTTCCAAATGCACCAGTGCAAGAACCTGAATAAATGGCAAGATTCACAATGATTTAGAAACTCACAATGAGGTTACTGAGTCCAGGTTTTCCATGTTAGCACCTGACCATGCCAAACGTGTCCAGGAAATCCCTGCTGCGGAGTTTTCTGCATTCAGCAATTCAGCAGCCTATGCCCACCTCACCTAACAAGTTCAGAAAAGTCCACTTCTGCCAGAAATGCCAGCTGAGGACCTTCAGCTTGGGGGCCAGAAGCAATACAAGGAGGGCCTTCAAAGGAGGAAATGACAGAGAAGGCGGAAAATTACTGGAATATACTTTGATCGATATAAAAATGTTTCACTTTTTTTTTTTCATGTAGAAAAAGATTGGTGATAGAAGTCTTTGCATTTGGAAGTACCCAGCAATCTCCAGCTAGGGATCAGGTTGGGGTGAATCTACTGTATCCTTGTGAAAAATCAGCCCTTCATGCACGTGCTGATATCTACAGATCTGCCTGCAAAGAGGTTAATAAACATATTTTGCCTCTTGACCTCAAATGAGATTGCACAGGAATATACCACAGGGCTCCTTTTCCCGCGTCGCATCTTGGGAAGGAGTTGAATAAACAGAGAGAAAAATTTGCAACCTAAAGTATGGGAAGAGAGGAGAAGTATCTCACACATGTAGAGAAGCAGAGGGAGAACCAAACCCCTTAAACCTCTCCCTTTACATACCAGGTAGAAAAATTATCAAACTAGGCACCGCTTTAACAGTCTGGGGCTAATTCTTCACAGAAGAGTGAATCTCAGCTCTGTTTCCCTACCAGTGTATGGTTGTGGATGTTCATTCCTCCACTGCATCTACACCAGGTCACAGCTTCACCCCTTAGCCCAACTTTGGCATTTCCACATGCCACCAGCTCCTTCCTTCAAGTCCAGGACCCACAGTTAATCCCTACTTTGCACATTGGGACGTGCAGCCTTGGCACATCCCAGGCTGACCTTGTGGCAGCATCAGTGTGGCTGTAAGGGACACTTTTCCATCTCTGTGAAACAGGTGCTCTGCAGTACACAGTAGGTAAAAGGGTCACACAAGAAACACATCCCCAGCGTCTCCATACTGGTATGAACTTCTGTCCCTTTCTTCAAACCACTGGAAAAAATTGCTACCCCGAGCTGCACAGGGCCAAGAGAGGGAAAAGCTGTCAACACACAGATTAAAATTAATCCAGCCACTTTGGGAGTGTTGAGGCTTCACATACACTCACATCCCCCTTTCTTTCACTTACTGTAGGTAAGCCTTTGCTTATTCTTGCTGGGAAGAGGAAACTGGATCACTCAGGTGGAAGAAGCAACACTGAGGGCTGCCGAAGGAAAGGCTGATGTGTTACTTGGAAAGACCTGATTTCTTCAAGATGGAAACTCAGCATCACCCAGCTAACCAGATCCCAACAACACTCAGTATAAAATGCCTTTTCCTTATTATCATTTCCCAGGCTTTTTTTATAGTCTAGATACTGAACATTAAAATTATTTTATAAGAGGATATAAGTTATCTGTTCCCTGAAAATACATCGCTGTACTGCGGGGGAAGCAGGCTGGTGGGCTTCCCTCCCAGTGCAGAGATAAGCGTGCCATCTAGAGGAAATCCCTTTTATTGCCAGGACTGGCAGCTGAAAATTATCCAATAAAGCATAATTAACCTCTGGCTCCAGAGAAAATCCTCCACCCGTGCTCTGCTGCTCTGAGCCGCGGCACAGGCGTGTTGCAGCTGACTGGCGATGAGCCGAGGCATCGGGGTGGCTTGGGAAGGTACTGAGCGCTTGAGGGACATCCCAGCCCACAGTGGCATGCACTGGCCTGTCCCTTCCCCATGGGTGATGTCAGCTGCCCAGGCCCCCCCCAGTGTGGGGGTTTGGGTGTAAAGGAGAAGGCGGCAATGTGGGTGTTTCCAGAGCACATGTCGGCACCGGAGAAAGGTGAGGAGATTGCACGTATGGCCGGATAAGAAGGCTGTATGTATCACATAATGCCCTCCAGTGGCTGCTAGCAGCAGTCCTGGACCATGGGTGCCGATGCCTGAGGCATAGGTGAGGTCTCCTAAAGGAAGCAGTGGTAGGGCCACCTCCTCCTCCAGCAGCAACCTCCCTGTGGAGCACAGCCCTGGAGAGCCCTTATGGGACTGATATGGGTGTGCAGAGTACAGCCAGCGGTGGTGGTGGTAGGGGTGTTGGCCTCCCGTGGGACAGATCCACATGTACACTCATTTTTCCTAAGGAAAAATCTTACTTCCCAGGCTGGGCTGCTCTCTTATGCTGCTCCATAAGATGGGCACCCTCATCCAGACCTTCACGCATGGGTGCAGGTCTGGGACATACAACATGGGAGCACATGGGATGGCAGGTGCCATAGGTCTCATACCCTCTTGGGGTGAACCAGCCCTCTGAAGCATCCATATCCCACACCTTCCACCTTCCCTACCACCACCAATACCAGTGAATAGCACATCTGCAGTCACCAGCACATGGCTGTTTGTCCCACTAACAAAAACAAATCCTTTCAGCCCTAAAGATAATTGAAAAACAGAGATCTAGGTTCAAGTAGAAGGACAAGTGCTACTGCCCAGCAGGTAGCTGTCTTGTGAAAACGGGAAGCCTTGCAAAAAACCCTTCAGAGATGGAGAAAGAGCAGGGAAGATCTCACGAGAGAAATCTTATTCTGCACAAAAAGCAGGTTCACGCTTAAGCAGAGAATATTTGGATAGGAGCTGCTATTGCACTGATGTGCTCATATTCTGCAGGATTTTTATTTCATACATTTTCATCACTTTTTTTTAATTGAAAATTATTCCTACTTTCCCCATCATCTCAGAAGCTCCCCAACATGTTGCTGTCAGGTAGTCCCAAGCAAGGCTGAACTCCAGCAACACCCACAGCACTTTTTTTTTTTTGCTTTTAACAGTGATCCTGTCTCCATTTTGCAACCTCCTCACCTTCTTCTGGCCCACACCCGTGGGTTCTGAGGCTCAACTCCTAACCCATGGCTCGGACGTGCTGCTCCCACCACCTGCACAGTTGTTGTTTGCTCCCCCAGCTCCGTGGCAGGGAGGGAAGGCACAGATGTTGCCACAGCTCACCACGGGTCCTTGTCACTCACATGGAGCGAAGGGCTTCATGGCACTGCCCTGGAAGCTTGTGTGGTTTATACGTCTCTTATTTCCTGTCATTACTGAGAAGAGCCCAGTTGTAATAAAAATCTGGGCTCCAATCCTACAAACACTTATGCCTGAGCTTAACTCTAAGCACGTGAGCCATCAAAGGGGACTATTCATCTGCTTAAAATGTAAGCATGTTCTTAAGCGGCTGTAGGCCTGGAGTCTGTCAGTGTAGGGATTTGTGCCTTAAGCCCATATTCTGGGTCATTATCCTTTTCATGTCTTCTCTGCCATCTCAGAAGATGCTTCAATGGGGAATTTTCAAGTTCTTCAATAAACTTTGTCTTCCCTAGCAGCCTGGATTCTTGCCTATTCTATGGGGCAATTCTCCTCTGTTGCCTCCCCTCCCCCTGTGAGCGATAATCCTGTGCTATTTCATGCTTGGCCAGACAATTAAGCCCTCTTGCTGCTTGGCTCTGTCTTTGTTATGTATAATTGTTCCAAATAATTAGCCACTATTGCACGCTATTCTGAAACTACTTTGTATTGCAATTATACTTAGAGGGTGAGCATCAGCTCGGGGAGAATCCAAGCAGCAGACAGCCTGGAAAGAAAGGGCTTCAAGCCGGGGGAAGATGGATACGTGCTTAAACCAACACTATGGAAAACCTAACAATAAGTAACCGGGGAGGAGTAAATGTTGCTTGGAGAGGGTCTGCAGCTGGTGGGGTCTGGGCAAGAGAGTTGAGGGTGGGCTGCAGGGTCTGGCCAGGGTGTCATCTGGCTGCCACCTCGTGGGTGCTGGCTACAGTGCAGGAGGCAAAACCATACCCCACTTCCATCACTTCTGTGGTGACTTGTAAGGGCATCTTGACCAAGTGGCCAGTTTTGTCACTTCCATAAAATATAGGGAATGCGCAGCTCTGCTGGGATGCATTTGGGGTCTGGCAGGAAAACGTTCTCTCACGGCATCTTTGGGATGGCAAAACTTGTGATTTCTCGAGGGTAAAGATGAGATTGGTTCAGAATCCTCCTGCTTTCCCATGGGTAAACTCATCTCTGTCATGGAATTGCTGGATGGGAGATGCTTTTGGGAGGGAGTTACAGCTCCATATAAGCATCTTTCTGAAACTGAAAATAAGACCCCTTAGCTTTACTCCCTCTCCTGTCTTTCAAGGAGGGATCATCTGAAAAAGATATAACCAAGATCTGGGTTGGCTTGGCCTGCACTGGTGAACTAATTCCTCTGCTGAAATCCATGGTCTGCTCTCAGCAAAGAGCCAGGGTGACCAGAGAGCTCGGACAATTTCTGTGCTTTTTGAGATCCATTTGCTCCAGCCAGGTTAGGTCACTTAAAGCCTCCTGAAAATGGATCTATAGATTGGATTTGATTTCCAACACCTGGTTAGCAGGGGAGTTTTAAAAGCAAGATGAGATGTCTCTGGTGCAGATGGAAAGCACCCAAAAATGTCTGAAACCACTGGACTCATTCTCTGCAGAGGTCATACACTGTTGCCTTTGACTCAGCACTGCTGATGCAAATGGAAAATGAACTTTTCCCAGGCACATATGTAACTGCCCCAGATGCATCCTTTCTCCATGCAGCACACTGAGCTGCCACGAGCCAAGGCTGCTTGTTGGTGCTGGGATGACACAGCTGATTCAATACATGCACAAAACCAACTGCTGCAGTGTAACCACTCCAGCAAAGTACAAAGACTGTGAAATGACTGGACCCCAGATGCTCTCCCAAGAGCTTGTAGGTGTTACATGTCAGTGCTCAGCCTCTGCTGCTTTGCTGCCTGCCTGCAGCCTTGCAGCTCAGGTGCTGTTAGAGTCAGGCCAGTCCCCAGCTCTGCCATTCTCACGCCATGCAGCACATTTCAAACACAAAGCCAGGCTGCCAACGAGGCTGGCTGCTGCAGCAAAGTGATCTGTCATCACCAACCCCTCACTTTCCATGAAGGGCACAGATTCTCACTGAGCTCCCACTTATTTTCCTATTTTCACTCTAGGGACAAGAGCTGCAGGGGGCAGCCAGCACAACCCAACCCTGTACCCTATCCCCAGTGATGGCTTAGGAAAAGGGTAAAAGAAGGTATAGCCAGAGAAACCCTCTCTGAAATCTTCCCTGAGTCAGCAACTAGTGTCTAAGGTATTTCCCAGCCTGAAGGTTGTATCCAACCCATTGTGTTTAATAACGACCCTCCCTGAACAAGCCTCACCGCCTCATCCTGACCGTACCCCAGGCTTCCCCGATGTCTTGTTCCCCCCCAGCCATGAACAGGACAGCCCCCAAAGGTCGGGATGCTGCCGGTACATGCTGAGCACCCCCGCCGGGAGCCGGGAGCGGCTTCCCAGGGCTTTCCACTGGAGGTCAGTGTTGGCCTGAGCACGCCGGCTGTCACTCCGGGCCACCTCGCCCCTGCCACCCCTCCCATGCCGGGGCGTCACACCCGTGGGGCGAAGCGGCGGAGGGCAGCGCAGCGTTGCTCTTGCCCTGTACAAACACAGCAGCTGCATCACCTGCTCCTGCCCGAATATGAACGACCCAAATATAAAGGACCAAAATATAATGTAGCAGAGGTGGTGACCGACCATCGATACCCTGAGATGTAGCTCAGAGCTTGGGCAGTGCTGACACCCAGATGATAATTTGTTAAAAACTCATTGTTACCTGGCAAAGCCAATCTCAGCCCGTCCCACTGCACCCACTGCCCATATCCCCATCATCATCTTACTTTACTGACTCAATCTTGACCTCAGAGTAACACCACCGACTGTCTTCAAGCCATGTATTTGCAAAGGGCAAAGTATTGCACAGAAGAAAAGCTAGTAATGGTGTTACATTTCCAGCATTGGGACTGCCAGTGGACAGCTGGCAGCATCCAGACAAAATCCAACTGTACCAGAGGGACTAATAAGTTCTTCAGGAAATGTGTTTCAACTAAAATTTCAGCTAATGCTGTGTCTGTTTGTAACAGGATGGAAACCACTATTTAGAGCATGGGAATATTATCTGGAAAGAGCATTTTTTACTGCTTGTTTGAACCTGTTGCAAGCAGCAGGAAGGTGGTATGAGCACGAGACATGCAGAATGCTGCCGTACGCAGACAGATGCAGCAGCTCAGTTGGTTCTCCCCGGGCAGCCAGCGTTTCCCAGAGCAAAACAAGCATCCTTTCAAAGTGGCAGCTCATTTTGGCCATGTGTTTCTGAATGTGCAGCCCGAGTTATCTGAAATCAGCCTGATTTGCAAAGAGTTACTCCCTGAAAAGTCAGACAAGATAGCCCAGATAACCACCTAAATCTCTTTAGTGTTCGGGATCAACTCCACTTCCCATGTGCGCAGCTCATGGGGTCGAGACAGGGCTCTCCCCACCACGGGAAGTCCAGAGTACCTCTTGCCATCACCCTGAAGGATGACATTCATTCCACAATCTTAGAGAGCATAAAAAGTTTTGCATCTGTCTTTTGTGTGAGCTCGAGATAGTTGCAACTGTCATTACTTAATATTCCCTAAAGTCCCTAAATAAAGAGGGGAGGATTTCAAAGGAGACTTGGTTTCACAACTGAAATCTGGGTGATAATTTCTCCTGCTTCATTCAAATCCCTCTTATTCACTACACAGGGACATCGAAAAGACACTAAAACAGATGAAGGGCTCAGGTATAAACTTTACAAAGCTTAAAACTACTCTGTCCCAGCAAGGCTCATGCTTTACATGACACCTTAATCCTACTCATTTGCTAGATTCACCCTAACTGTAAACAAAGCTTTGAATGAAAGCTTAAAAGCCTGGTTGGGATACATTAACTTAACCAAGAAGACACTCTCAAGGCATTAGTTTAATGACAATCACAATATGAGTTGCCAGCATTTTGTGTGTGTGAGGATTAATATCTACAGGAAAAAGAAGAAAAGGGGGTTGTTTCTCCTGGTTTTCAGCTGTTTGGCAGTGTAAGGCCCATGGTGAGGGTGGTTTATTGATACTTGCAGGGGCCTCTGGGCTGGGGCTGTCTGGCAGACAGGGATATACCCCGTCCTGGGAAGATGTGCAACCCAACACTGCACGTCAGGGTTTGTCCCAACACACTGCAGTTGGGTCATCTGCTCTCTCTGAGCCAAGTTTTCAAGGATTCAGTCCACTGTGGTGACTCTTGCTTCACACCAGAGCCACCCTGGCTGAAGAGACAAGCACAGGGGTGAGATGGGTCGCTTGCAGACACATCCTTAGATCCCGAGCTGGGTGCTACTGTCTGGAGAGCTCTGTGGCAGGAAGGCACAGGCAGCTCGGGGACAGGAACAAGCCACAGTCCAGCCCTTCGGGGACCCTGAGCCCCCATGGCTTCACCAGTACTTAACATCCAGAGATGCCAGGAACTTGGAAAGCTCCCTGACACCAGCTCCCTGCTCCTGCAAGTCTTCAGGGTGGCTGGGGAGGAGCCGGCACAGCCCAGTTTGAGATGTCACAGCTTGGCTAACTCTTCCCAGTGCATCCCACCCAGGCAGAACCACGGCATCTCCTGCCCACCCTCTCCACCCAACATTGTTTTTCTTTCATGCCAGTACCTGGTTCTTCCCTACTTCAGCAACCCTCCTGCTCATGGTGCAAAGCCAACAGAGTCACAGCCCCATCACTCAGCAGATCCAGTGCTTCAGGCACATGTCTGGCCCTGACACCCTGGATACTTAGGCAAGAGTTCAAAAGTTCTTTTGTTAGCAAAACACTGCAGGATCAGGCCCTGGGAATGAATGTGAGCTATGACAAACGTTCTTTCTGATGACTGTCCTCGCAAGTGAATATTTCAGCATCCCTCTAAGTCGTCTCTACGGACAGAATGTCACAGGCAGGAATGGCGTGTTGCAAATTTCCATTGGATGGAGGATGTCAGCCTGTAGAGATCTTCTGCAAAGAGCCAAAGTATTCCAAGGAATAAGTTTTTTTCACAACACCCTTTCTGAGCAGGGTTATCACTAAGGTAAAGGCACAGAAGCTGCTCCTGGGACCAGAGTGAAAGCTGCAAGGGTCAAGCTGGAAGGGCCAGAGAGGAGACTAAGGACACAGCACTCAGCTGAAGGCAGAACAGATCTAGGCCAGTTTTTAGAGACAGATGGAGTCCAAATTTTAAGGAAGCCAAGAAGAAAAAGCGTTTTCTTCCCTTCCCTCTCATACTAATACCCCTCTCCTTTTCTATGAAGCACACAGAATGAAAGAATGAAAAGCCACAAGCTCGCAAGCTGTGGACAAAAGCTGACTCCTTGG
The DNA here is from genome assembly GCF_001715985.3 of Manacus vitellinus. NCBI lineage: Eukaryota > Metazoa > Chordata > Aves > Passeriformes > Pipridae > Manacus > Manacus vitellinus. The sequence goes on from NW_021939546.1 coordinate 11,653,733, forward strand.
GTACCCACATGTACACCAGCTTTCGGTCGTGCCCAGACACTGGGGAATAAGATGCTGTTTTACACCAAAGCTCAACCAACATCCAGCTCCTTCTTAGAGAGAAAGGTGCAATAAGGACTATAGAAACCACTCTGCTTCAGAGGGCACGCTTGAAAAACAGGAGAGAAATCCTAGCTTGGCACCAAAGGATGTTTAAATTAAAAAAAAAAATCTAAATCTGGGGATGGGGAATTCTGCCTTCAAACCTGGTGAGACAGTCTGGCTGGCAGTCCTGTAAATAAATAGCAGCAGCCTGGCCAGTGAACAGGTTAGAATTTTAATTGATTTTGTTGCTAGGAAGAAAAAATATGATCTCCTAACTCAATGTGCTAAATCAGAATTTCATCTGCAAGGGGTTCCTCTGAGGGAAGACACATTCCATGTACACAAATGGAAATCATCAAGTCCAGTAAGAGCTGCATAGGCAAACCTTACAGGAGTTACCAGTCAGTTTTAAGAAAATTATAATAAAATAGAGAGCTTTGGAATGTGTCACTAAAAATGTAAGACGTGGCAGTGTCACAACAGCAGCACAAGTCCGTTTCCCACCAGTTAAAAGACTATAATTTCCTCTTGCCAAAATCCATCCAGAGCCAGAGGAACAGCAGCACTGGTCATGTTGGAAGAAAAAGCTTTATTTTAAAAAAGTCCTTTCTAACAATAGAGGTAATTTTTAAAAATAGTAAAAAGAAGTAGTCAAGTTGGGATTTCTTTTCCTACAGGGAAAGAAAACGATAAACATCTTAAATATTCATTTAAAATCCAGTGAACTTGTTTAGTGGGATTTTTGATAACTTCCATTCCAGTTACAGAGAAGGCACCGGGGGGAGAGAGGAGAAAGCCCATTTGTGAGGGTTCCTGCACCTTACACTGTGCACCCACCTCCTGGCTGTGCTCCTCCTCACCCTGGGGGTGCACTGCTGCAGATGGCATCCCCGGGACCAGGCTGTGCAGAAGGGTAAGCGTGGGGAGCCCTGCCTGGCAGATGCAGCCAGAGGTGGGGCAGAAAAATAGATCACCTTGCCTCCACTCCAAAATAAGCTGAGAAGGAGAGGAGTTGAGTTCTCCCACACCTGTGTCCGCACACAGCCAGAGGCCAGGGAGCCCTGACTCTACCCCAGCAGGGAGAAGTCCACTTGTCCAGAGATGCTCCTGGGAACCTGGGGATGTCCAGCCAAGCCCCCTCAAGCCCATCACATGTACCGCTCCAGGCCAGCAGGGAAGTTGGGCTGCCTCATGTAGGTGTTGCTGGAGCCGAACTGGCCGAGGGGCGATGCCGAGAGCCCCAGGAGCTGCTCGCCGTGCTCGGCACAGGCTGGAGGCCGCATGGCCGGCAGGGCCAGTCTGTTGGGAGCCCCGTAGAGCTGCGGGCTGCTGGGCGAGTAGCTGCCCTGCGCCACGGGCAGGTGAGGGGGCGAGGCGGCATAGGGGTAAGCCAGGGTGTTGGGGCCAGCCCGGCCCAACAAGCCGGGGCTGACGGGCTGTGCCTGGAAGCAGGAAGGCTCGGAGCTGCTGGCGGAGCAGGCGGGAGCCAACTCAGCTCCAGGCAAACCCAGGGATGGGTGGCCCAGCTCGGAGGGCGG
>NW_021939546.1:11656879-11726425 GCF_001715985.3 Manacus vitellinus
TTTTCTTTTTCCCGGGAGAAAGAGAAATGGTCCCCAGAGCTCAAGGGCCGCCCGCAGGTACCTCCCGCAGTGTGGGCAAGGGATGCAGGAGAGGGATGGCACTTTGAGGCTGGACAGGGGAAGTGGGAGTCACTTTATCACTGCAGACAGTCTGAAGCTGAAAGAAGACACCGGTCTCAGAATGCCCTACTGTTTTTTGGAGAAAACCTCTTCAGTTTTCAGCCTGTGCTCCGAAGCGAGCTGGCTGGGCAGAACCGCGGCCCCTCATCCCTGTGCCGATAGCAGAGCTGGGGGCTGCTGGCTGCTTTGGCAGCACCAAAAAAGCCGGGAGCTTTCACACCGTCCTCACTCGTTGCTGCCGACCATCACCTCTAAGCCAGATGCCCAAGGAGACCCCAGCCCAGAACAGGTAAGGGAGCTACTGTGTAAGGGTGGGGTGGACAAGCAGGGGGGAATTCCTGTAGCCAGATCACAGCTTTATACGATGCTACATGTCCATGTCGCGAGAAGGCAGATGGAAATGTCTAATGTCTACACCATTAATGCAGTGCCAGATCCCTTCATATGTGCGTGGAGTAAAAATTAAAACTTTCAACTTTGTGACTTGGTTGAAAGTATTTCCAGTAGCAAAGCATGATGAAAGCCTTTTTCCACAGGTAGGCAAGCAGGTGATCCTGATCGGGTCATGTCATCCTTCTTCATTCATTCCTCTTTAAACTAAAATGTCACCCAGTCTCTCGGAAAAGAATCTTCAGCTCTTTCCTTTAAGCATTTCCTACTGGTTTTGAGTTCACCATCCAGATTATCTCCCACCATCATTCATTCCCCTTCTTGTGTCTGCATGTGTTTTTGTCCTTGCTTTATTTTTCCTGCAGATATTTGTGGCTCTTCTTCCACTCTCCAGGGCTCAGTCAGGGAACCGTGGTCTAACAGAGCCACGGCAAGTCCAGTCCTGTTCTGACACAGAGCAGTGCTGCTGGAATAAACTGCCTCAGTTTTCATTCTGCCAAATTAGGGTAACAACAAGAGTGTAGGTGCTGGCTGGAGGACAGAGAGGACATGAAAAAGGGTGAAACATAGCCTTAGGGAAAGGTACCTTTCTCCACAGAAGACACAGACCTTCGGGGAGGAAAGCAAGTCAAAGACACGGCTGGGACTATTTGTTCACCTTGGGAGAGACAAGGGAAAAAGAACAGAAGATTTGCATTTCTCCTGGAGTGTGCATTTAAATCAAGCAAGTGTTGGATGCAGCTACTTCATTTCAGTCAGAGGATCTGACTTTTCCACTCACTGGAGAGGACGGCAGGATGGATGCCCAAGAATGGAGTCACTAAAGATCACTCCAGAATGCACAAAGAAAATTAACCCCCTGGGGAAGACAGAAACCTTCAGCTTTGCAAACATTAGCTGGTGAGATTTTCATGTTGATGTGAGGATTGTAATGTATTCTGATCTGGCAAGAATAGTTTTGGGAGGGAAAAGGGTTATGGAGTGCAAAAGAGGAACAGCTTTTCTCCGTTGTATCAAATAGCCCTTACTTATCACTCACTTTTTTTTTTTCCTTTTTTTTTTAAGCCTAAACAACAGAAAAAGAGTTGGAAAAGAAAACCCAGCAGTATGGCTGGACCTGGAGCAGCCTGCACCTGAGATCAGATCTAGCAAAGGGAGAGACATCTCGTCTGGACAATGGGCTCTGAAAACCCAAGGGCTTTAAGTGTTTATAGTCTGAGGCCCTGATCTCATGTCATTTTACACACAGTGGGAGAAGAAGCCCTGGCCCCATCTCGGGCTGGGGGTTGGCTGAGACTCCAGCTGGTGAGTAGTTACTTTAAAGCTGACGGGACCATTCAAATTACTCTCAACTTCAGTGGGTTAAGACCCAGATGTCAAAGTAGCTTTGACAGACGGATAAAACAGCGGGATGGAGGTGGTCAGGAGCACACAGACAGGAAACAAACTGCATTTTACCATGGAATAAGGAAGGCCAAAACACACAGACTCTGATTCCCACATATGCTTTCTCACTCAGGGTGCTCTTTGGCCCAGATCTATTATTAAAAATTGGAAGACAATAATAAAGATGGCTACCAAACAAACACAATCTGGATCTCTCTTTAAAGTGAGGTGATGAGAAGGGAATAAATCACATTTACTAAGCAAGTGTAAGTTTTGCCAGCAACTCCTGCCTTCTGCATCAGTTCATCCTAACTGAGTACACAGAGCAATTTCAACTGCTCTTTTACCACCAGCTGCTGAACTGTTTTGCACTAGAACTGCAGCCTCCTCTAGAAATGTTGCACACACAAATCACTTTATAGCACAGGTGAAGTTGCTTCACTGCAGAGGAGCGGGGCTGTGCACCCTCAGTGAGCTGCTGTTTTAAGCCCCCCGTGCACCCAGGTATGTATTACACCAGTGGTACCCAGGTCACATTTCCAACCAAACGTTCAGGGACTTCCTTGGCTGAAAGCTGTAGAAGTACCTTCCTCCAGCCCATTCCCACCCTCCGTGTATCAGTGTCTGAATCCATCCATGCTCCAACCTCCCAGGTGGAGACCGTCAGAAGAACCTTGAGAGATCCTCCCACCACAGCTACTCTATGCAATGGGAAAGCTTTGCCAACAGAAGGTGAATCACATCACCCCCAGAATCACAGAATGGGTCAGGTTGGAAGGGACCACAGTGGGTCACCCGATCCCACCTCCCTGCTCAAGCAGGGTCATCCCAGAGCAAATGGCACAGGATTGCATCCAGATGGTTCTTGAATGTCTCCAGTGAGGGAGACTCCACACTCTCTCTGAGTAACCTGTTCCAGTGCGTGGTTACCTCTCAGGAAGGAAGTTCTTCCTCATGTTCAGGTGGAACTTCCTGGGCATCATTTTCTGCCCATAGCCTCTTGTCCTATTGCTTGGCACCCCCAAGAAGAGCTATGTAAGAGCTCAGCATATTTGCACGAGGTTACTTCAGCTAGGGGGTGTGTATGGGAAATCCTTTCCTTCTGGGACATCTCCCTCACGGGATGCCACCTCTCAGAGGAGGAACATCTGATGGAGGACGGCGATGAAAGCAAAACAGTAGACCTGGAGGGTTGACTCTGTGGCTTGTAACCCCAACTAGCACACGTGCAGGAGTGGGGCCACCACACTGCTCAGCTACAGGATCAGCAGCCACGCAAAAAGCAGCCCAGGACACCAGGCAATGACTGCCTGGGGTCAAAGGAGCCACAGTTAAACACCCTTCCTGAGCTGTTCCATTTCTTCAAGATGCAGGAAACTGATAACCAAAGCAAATAAATTCTTCCTGAGAACTAACTTTTTGAGTCACTTATGTATTTGTAGGCAAGTGTGCAGTAAGGTCCAGACAAAATCATTTCTTCACAAAAATGATAGGTAAAGCATTTACCAAAATTGGGGAACATCAGGGAAAAAAAATCCTAAAAAACAAACTTGTAACCTATTCTTCACCTTTGTGGGCAAGTTTGGGGTTTTTTTCCACTGAAACCAGTCCAGAGCGTTTTGTGCGTTGCCACACTATTTCTCTCCCCCTGACCCCACACATTATCCCAAGCCTTCCCCACGCTGGGAAGCTCTGCCTCCACTCAGTTCTTCCTACCTGCCACGCAGGAGACTTTTCTGCTGCCCACATTGTCTCCACCACAGCACTCCAGTCAGCCCCCGAAGCCTGCTGAGACTTGGGTTTGTCAATGAAATCAAGGAAATGATGCCCAACTGCCCCAGTGCTACACACCAGGGCTCCCAGGCAAGGACTTCACTGCAAAACTTTCCCTTTTCCTTGTCGATTTGCTGGTCTCTTTCAGCTACCAGTAACAAGACCAGGCAGATGGTTAAAATCCCACCTTGCTAGCTCACTGCCCGCTCTCTTCCTCCTCTGTTTAATGCTCCTGCCAGCACTGATTTCATTCACTCCAACCATAATAGCCTTTTCCCTCCCCTCAGGCCAGGAGCACACCTCTGTCATGAAAAATTTCCCTCCTGTCTTGTACCTTCAGCCTGATCTGCCTGCAGCCCGACTGGCAGGTTGTTTTTCTTCTCACCACTTAAAATACTTTTGAAACAAAGACTCTTTAATCCCCCCAGCCTAGCCAGGCACCTCTGGGAATCCCCTCCTGTTGGTGCAGAGGGAGCACTAACATCAGTAGGGTGTACAGGGCACCCCTTGAGCTGGTGGGACCAGGTGAATGGAGTCTGTGTAGGACACAGTCTCCTGAAATGGTGAGGATGGAGGGGAATGCAGAGTTGAAAGCATGAGATGGTGATTTGGGGGAAAGAAGAGCAGAGATCCTCACACCTAGCCCACATGTTTGGTTACTAGCCTACAGAGGTGTCTCCAAGACTAAGATTTTGTGCAGTGATTTCAAAGTGCAGGAAAAGGGTCTCCAGCAATGACAGGTCAGTGTTCAACCCATCATTTCCTCGTGAGAAGGCGGGAGAGATGATTCAGACTCAAATCAGACTGGACAAGTATGAATCACAGCATTTGTCTCACATTCCTCCCAGCCAAAACCATCCCTGGCTGATGCTACTTCGGGGTTGGGAGAATCAGCCCGGGCATTTCTTTATTTTGGAGGTCCACAAACATTCTGTTAATTCATTTCCATCTACCAGTTCTGAAGTTGTGTGGACACTGGAATCCCCCAGCTGAGATGGGAATCTCCAAATCACAGCAGTGTTTGATGAAGGCAGGCAGCAGCATCCAGGTCCTGGGCAGTTTCTGTTAGAACTGAGTGTCTGGGGAGAGTGTTTGCGGTTAATCTGTCATCACTTGCCCTGGAGTAGCTGTTCAGGAGGACTTCACCACATCACTGGCCTTTGGTGAGTTGCTTCAGTTTGGATGGGAAGCAGTTGATGCCAGTCTGAAACATATCTGGGGCAACTCTATGACCTTGGGAGGCTGGCTCCCCCGAAAACCAGCACTCATACCTCCCCAGACCCTCCAAGCAGTGTGAGCTACAGGGAATCTGGCCTCTCTGACGGAATTTCAAGCCCCTCGCAACACCTCTTTCTGTTGGCCTTTTGCCTTTGTGTCTGTGTCTCCCAAGGGTGTCCCGCAGCTCACTTTTCCTGTTCACAGCCCTCACTCAGGTGCTATGACACAAGACTACACAGGAGTGGACTTGAGAGAGGTCCCCAGCAGCCCCAGGCCTGACTCTTTTCATGTTGCCAGCTCAAAGTCGCATTGTAGCCTGGACCAGAAGGGTCCATATGATGCTTTAAAGAAACTGAAGCTTTTGGTAACTGTGCAGGCTGAACAGATCTTGAAGGTTCATCTAGAAGGTTAGTAATGAGGCCAACTCTATCTGGTAGTGCCACCTTGAGTATAAACGATGAGGGAGATGAATTTGGACTTTAAACCTGGCTTGGATCCCGGTTACCCAAGCACAGAGGTGCAAAACCTGACACTGAACTCCCATAGCAGCTGAGCATGGAAGAGAGCTCTGCCTGCACTACATCTCAGCCTCAAGGAGGGCCTGTGAGCAAGGACTGGAGACCACATGATGTCAGCCTCAAGCACCCTTCTTTAAAAATGTCCAATAGAGTATGTCCTTGGGGAAAGGTCAGAAATTATTTTGCCCGTTTCTAAATGGGGATAGCAAGTATAGCATAAACAACTGATTCATCTGGAGCAAAGCAGCAAGCCAGTGACATCATTGGGACCACCATCCAAATACTCTCTGACTTTGCAGAGGCATCTAATTGGCATCTCTGGAAGCTTTCCCCATATACATCATGTTATTTCAGTTACACAGCCTATATATCAAATGCATTTAGTTTTTGTTTGCATAAAAAAACATTTTCATCGTGATTCTGTAGGACGAAGTTGATGGCTTAACCACACGGGTTAAGTTTTCACTGAACCTTCATCATTTAGTTTGTCAACAGGAATGAGTGAATAACAGGCTCTGGTGGAGTTTTCTGAATGAAAAACCTGTGGTGAAGGTGCGGAAGATCCTTATTTTTCCACTGCAGCCAGAACTTCTGGGTTGCCTCACCTTTTCCTCTGCTCACTCCATTTGATGGGCTTGAGAAGGGTCAGTGGTGAGGAGGCCATCTGTGACATATGACTGAGACCTGAGATGCTGAGATGCCAAGAGAAGGGAAGAATTTCTCTCCCAGGGATGGCCAAGTGTATGCTTTGTCCTTGCAGCATAAATGTTGAATGAAATACATCAGCAGAGCTTCACGACGGGAGCCAGGCTGGGAGGGAGGTGGCGTCCCTTAGTGCTATGGGAAGAAATCCTCTTCAAAATTGCATGAAATCATCACCTAGAAAACAACAGCTGAAGGTCTCCCAGAGGTAACAGGGAAGATACAGATGCTAATAGACTTACACAGGCCCAAGACAAGTCAGGAGACAAAACTTAGCATCAGCTGCTTCCCTTTCTCAGTCAGTTTGCTGCACTACACACTCTTCTTTGGAAGATGATCAGGTGATTCAATATTATCCATTTACACCAAACTTGGAGTGCACAAACTTTGCACAAATTTTCCTGCCTTGTCTCTCTCTCAGCAAACATGGCATATCTTCACAGACCTAAAAGATTAAAAGCGGGTAGCTTGTCCCCCACCACACGAGGAAGGAAACTGAGGCAGAGAGAGACACAGAAAACCTGGCCCAAGCCTGGGAGTGGGTCAAAAAAAGAAAGAAAAAAAAAACACCCCACACTAGGATCTGATCATCATTTTTACAGCATAAAGAGTCTGTTAGAGGTTTGTAAGAACAACTTAGGAACCCATCTTCCATTCAAACCGCCAAGAACTGGGAACTTACATCCTGCCATAAAGTTCCTGAAGAAAAAAATCATCAGCAACAAAAAGAAGTTGTAAGAGGCCCAAACACGTGCAGGCAGAGTGGAAGCCAAAAGAACTGTTCATCTGGAGTCCCAGATGAACAGCACATGGACGCTGAGCATTTGAGGTATTTACCTAACTGCAGGGATGAAGGGGTAAGAGGTGCCAGGGTGGGCAACCAGCAGCATGCCAGGTCCCACCAGGGGGTTCAGCAGCTTCCACTGTAGAATTAGCTGCTTGCAAACAAGTCCTAATGGCTTTGCCTTGTAGACCCACAAAATCCAGAGGCTGGTGTCTGCCATGGGCTTGTTCTTCCACTGCTTAGTCTGCCCCGAGGGGAAAGGGGCCCAGATGCAGCCACCAGCCTTCAACATAATCCCAGAGGACAAAAGATGAGCAAAGGAGAAGGGAAGGACATTTCAACAGTGAGATGTCTGTGCTGTAAGCCTCCTGGGGGACCAAGGTTGGCCTCCTTCCCAGAGCTGCCAACCCTTGTATTTTCATCACAGATTTCTCAGAGTGGGAAGGATTTATTCCCAATTCCCATTTAATAGTTTTGGTTTCTTTAATCCTTACACCACAACTGAGGAAAACAGATTGCAAAGGACAACAAGAAAACTGATGTCCTGATCTTTCAAGCGTACCCCCAGAGGTCAAAGGAAGATCCTGTGTTGCTGATGATGGAGAGAGAATACAGACAGGGAAAAAATGCTCTTTTTAATCCAGTCTCAAGAATTTGGCTGGCCTAAGAACTGAGCCTGAGGTGTCACAGGTCCCCCATCATCAGCTGCCAGGAACACAACCCAGTGCTGATCAGACCCCACAGAAGGGATGTCAGCACCAGCTGGTCCTTGGCCTCTGGAGATAGGAAGTCACTTTTCCTCTAGAGCCAAGACCAATCCAGAACCTCTCCAGGGAGCAAATTGCAGCACACACCCTCTGTCAGCAGGAGCCATTGCCAACTGCTGTCATGGGGCCACCAGCCAAGAGCTGGGCTTGGGATAACCGTATCAAAATTCATTAACCTAATTATTGTGTTCCCACGTGGGTGGAGAGGGACTTCAGCAGGCAGAACAAGCAAGCCACAACAGCAGGCAGAACCTCCTCTCTGCCAGAGCCGGGACTCGCGAGGAGGCTCTGCCTCTTCACTGCTTCTCCTGCAGACACTCAAATTACAAACCTGCCAACACCCTGCTCAGCAAGCACCTCACTCTGCAAACAGAAACTCGATGCCCCAGAGGGTCTCACAGGCCTTATTCAGGTTGATGCTTGTGAAGAAACTCCCCCATTCCTACCAATGCCAGGGGAAAAACGTGGCAATGGTGGCCCCAGGTTAAGCCTGCCATGGGATGATCTATGCAGGACCCAGAGCAGAGCCCTGCACACCATGTATTCCATAGGGGCAGGAACAGAGCAGCCTCGTGCCCTTGATCACCATCAGAGCATTGCTGCACAAACATCCCTGCAAAGGAGTATATAACAGCAATTTCTCCCCTCGTGCCATGGCCTTCGCTGGATGTCGCCACAGCAGCTATTGTGGTCATCGCAGCCAGGGTGATTCCCATGAGCTTGATAAGGGCTGACTATGTCCCACCTCTATTCTGACACAGACCAAATGTCCTCCAGATCCTCCACAGAGCAACCAAAATCCCAAACAGAAAGGCAGGACATGCTAGGAAAGGTCAAGACAATCAGTTTACCCATATGTGGCAGTGGTGAAACAGGGTAGTTTCGAATTCCTTGTTGGGGTAGGGGAGATTTCAGGTGGATTTTACAGCTCTCAGCAGTGTTTTGATCTGTTGATTTGGACAGGAGAAGAACCAAACCAGTGCTCAGCACGTCCAACACCCTTCCTTCCTAGGGTGAGACCCAACATGGACACAAAGTCATAATTCCCTTTATGTATCTGGGGAGCTCTGCTCCAGACCATTGAAGCAGCAAGGCAGAAAAGATTATTGGGATGTAGGAAACCAGTGGAGATTAATTTCTCATGTGAGACATCTTTGCATAGTTACACATTAAACACACACTACCAGCCGATAGCTGCTGACCCATCTGCTCAGTAGAGTTACCTCCAGATGAAGGGTCAGAAACACAAAAGAAAAGGTTGGATTTATACCCAATGTGCTGGTGCAGTGGAACGATGTGTCTGCTCTCACCATCCTATTGTAGTCTCCCCATAGTGAAAACAGAGATAAATGTTCATCACCCTCCTCAGAGGTGTGTTGCAAGGGTTAATTCATTAACCTGCCCACCTAAAACAGCACCTGAAGAGCATGAGAGCCTGATGTCAGCACCATTTACTGAATCACACCCAAACTCCTGGACCAGGACTCTGGGAAGCAACAGAAAAACACGGCGAGGTACCACTGCCAGCTACACCAACAGCGGCAGAGCAGAGAGCATCGGTCACATCACCACTGGCCCCGGGCTTCACGTGTCACTGATTGACTCAAGTTTTAATTATGCCCCAATATCTCCATGTCTCCCAAAACACAAAGCTTTCAGCCAGGCAGTTCCTGCCAGCCGAAATTTCATAAAGAGCAGCGAGTGACTAAGACAGCCCAACCTTCAAGTCAGATGCTAACAGCTTTGGACAACTGTGGGATTTTTACACCCCTATCTGTAGGAAAATCTGATGTTTAGTGCCCTGACTGTGAGCAGGTCACTCTTAAACCCCTGAACATCCCAGGCAAAAAAAAAAAAAAAAAAAAAAAAAGGCAGAAAAAGAAAAAAAAAGCGCCGGAGGGGAATTGTACTGGCTCTAATCCCTTCTGCCATTCTGCATATTCATGGAACATTGTCATAACACATCAGCAGGACAAAAGGTCTGTCGGCACCTCCTCCTCATTCCTTTGATAAACCACGAGACAAATGCTGAGTAAACACTTGGAATCCATTCACTGCACTATTCTCATCGGGATGAGAAAGGGCTCCTCTTTCTTGCAGGCCCAGAGCTGCTCAGCCTAATAAAGTACGGCCCACGGCCCGTGAAAAGAGAGGCCTATGGATGATGAAAACATGGATTATCTCATTTCACCCTCCTTGTATCAGACCCTGCTCACATTCTGAGTGCACTTGGTCTGACACGCAATTACACACACCAAAAAAAAAATAATAATAAAATTAAAAAAAAAAAAAAAAAGCCGGGTGAAGGGGGTATTTAGCAAGTGGGGGCACTGTCCATGAAATTTCACGGATGACCTTTCCCTAGTGGGAAAGTAATTTGTTTCTGTTCCAGACATCACCAGGAGTTTTCTCACCGATATCATCATTCCCTTAAATATTGTGGTTGGTGGGAGAAGAGATAATGCTTAGGACAAATCTTTGCATGTCACTGATGGCCTGATTCAAGCTGGCACTGAGCACCCCAAGAATGGCTGGGATGTTACTGAGCACCCCACAAATGGCTCCCTGGCCATGCTGCTGCCTCAGCTCTCTTGCCTGCCTGGCAGTGGGAGCAGGCAAAGTCCCATTCTCCTCACAGCACTGCAAAATCAAGAGTCCTGAGGTCAAAAAAGCACCTGGAGAAGGAGTGACTTCTGTGCCCAAGGAGGGATGCAAGCGCCTTGGTGGTTTGGGATCTCCAGGTGAACACCCCAGTACCAGTGGAGCAGGTTGGGGCATGAGGTCTCCTGTGACAGAGACCAATGAGCTCCACTGTGGAGTCCCTTTGGTCACACTGGGACCTCACCAGAGTCAAGAGCAGGCTGGGGAGGCTGGGAGCAGCACAGCTCCTTCAGCCTTTCTTCACACCCCACGGACAGGCAGAGAGACCAGAGACACGTTGCCAGACAACTAACAATCTCCCAAAATCAGCATAAAAAGCCTCCTTACCATTAGGTGTTCAGCAACTTGACCCAGGTTACACAGGACGTCGATCACCGAAGTCGAATCCAAGTGCTCTCCAACACTCAGAGCAGCCTCCTCCGTTGCCCAGGTTTCTGGAGGTTGAGCTAAAAAAGCCTGCAATAAAACAAACAATTTAATAACCCAAAACAGGACAAGGAACTGGTTCTTTTGAAAGCAATCGTCTGAAAGAAATATTTTCCATTTAAATAAGGTCCTTTACTTGGAAGAATATGAGCAGTTTTCAAAGTGAAAATAAATTTCAGAGATGGTACATGGGGAACAAGCACACTTAAAGCAATTGTGCCCATAATGGAAACAAGACATAGTTATGAATTGCTGTCAAATGATGAAGAAACAGTAAATAGACTGCTGATTAACTAGGGTCTCTTTGTTAAAAAATGGCTCATAATCCTGTCCACTAACTGAGGGACGAGTAAGCAAATAGTGTATTCAACGCTTTTGTTTCTGAAAAATCCTGAAGTTCACCCTTAAGTTTCAAAAAACACGAGCAGTTGCTCCTCGACCTGGCACATTAGTCCTGAACGTCGCTATTCAAATATTTGCGTTTTACAAGGCGTTCATTACAAAACCTTCCAGAGGACTCGGTGCAGTCTCACGGCAGCTCCAGTCGCTCGCTGGGCTCGAGTAAAACCCTCGCGATCCCCCGGCCAGGCAGGCGATGCCGGCTGTTTGTTTTCCCTGAGCGGGTGACTCCCCTCCCTAAGCAACCAAGAGGCAAAAGCAAGTGTGAAACTTGCACGGCTTCCAGGAGGCTGTTTGTTCTGCTGCCCGAAAGCAATTCCTGGGCTAACCTGTATTTGCACGTGTGATGGCTGCACTTCTCTGCCCCGGGATGGGTGACGAGCAGGCTGCTGCCCGCCACCTACAAAAACCTACATCTGACCTGCAGAGCAACACAGCACAGCTCTTCATTAAAATGTTAGACTAATGCAGTGATTTCCTTCCTGGGATGATGCTTTTATTTCCCCAGTTACTGCATTATTTAAAAAATAAATAAATAAATTAAAAATTCAGCAGTGCTGTTAAATTCAGATCCTCTGAGACTACTTAGGCACATCACTCCCATTCACATCCAGATGATCTCAGGGTTTTTTTGGATACGAGCCTCAGAGAACTCATTGCTTGGTATTTCTTGCAGACACAAGTCTCTGTGCAGTTTCTCTCCCTACCCAGCAGTGGTTCCAGCCTGCGGGGCTTTGGGGCTCTGAACTCAATCCCATGGGATAAACATTGGTTCCAAGCACGCAAAGATGCTGAGCAATCTCCCTCCACTCATGCAGCCACCGGTACCAGACGTCCTCAACTCCCTTCTCCACAAGCCAGCACCCAGCTAGGGGACAGACCAGTTATGAAGGCGAGTAGAAACAACCCTCATCCTGTTCTTAGCAGTTTTCTGGGGACTCTCCTATGCTTTGCACCAGGTTCCATGGCTCCTGCACCATTCTCCAGGGCTGGGATGCAGGCAGCTGTGCTACAAACAAATCACCTGGGCTTTAAGCCCGACCCGGGGTTGCTCCTGGGATGCTCTGTGCTTAGCAGAGTAGGAGGCTTCATACATCTTTTTCCAACCTGTCGCTCTCCTGGGATGATTCTGACACCCCTGAGGACTGCTGGGCCCTGGGGAAGGGTCAGAATTTGGCCCTGAAGATTGATGGGGAGTTTTCCCACTGACTCCTGCAGAAGCAGCTTTGGTACCTATTGCATCCTGTCAGCAGCATTCAGGTTAGAGCCTCCAGCTTTAAATCGACAACGTTCCTCTCCAAACCCAATAAGTAATTGTGGGATTCACTAATAGGGCTTGTCAAAATCAATTGGGGTTAAACACCTTTAGCTACAATAACAGTCATCTGACCCCGGGCTCCAGAAACCGCCGGGCTCAGAGGAACCCCGAGGGGTTATTCCTGGCTTCCCATTGCTTTGAGACAGATAAAAGAGCAGACGATGCAGAGCTGGGTAATCCGTTCAGCCCATCCCAGCCATGCACTGAAGTGACAGCTCCCAGAGTTTCTGCAGAGCTGGCTCCTCCTGGGAATTGTGTGTGGAGGGGCCGATTTGTTCAACAAAACCTGGGCAACCAGAGTTTTCTTAAATTCAATTGCCTGAAGGAGAAGGCAAATAGCATTTAAGTGGAGGAAAGTGCATTAAAACCACATCTTTGATACAATGGCTGATACACCCCATGCTGCCAACGCCTGAAATGATAATATTTTTTTTCTTAAATAAATAGTTCAGCAGCAGGATCCCAGCCTCCCCCGGCACAGGGAGGCTTCATGCTGCAGCAGCCGCATTTCCAGCCCTCCAGGCCAAATTGCTTCAACGCTTCCCCTCTTTGCTGGGCTCATTTCTAATGGTGGACTAGTTCAGGAGGGACCAACAACAGGGCCCATGTTGTGCTGAGGATCCACACATCCAGAGGGCACTTTCAGCTTATGTTTCCCACCAGCTCCCAGGAGGAATGTGTAGGAACAGCAGTTAGCATGGACATCCTTCCCAGGTTAGTACAAAAGGCTTTTCCTGCCCATGGGAACTTGTTGGTTTTAGAAACCTGCCAGACCTTGACACTGAGGAAAGCAAAGCAGGGTGGGTCAGGAAGAGAAATAAATATTCAGAATTTGGAGCACTTGCATAACCCAGTGAGCTTCTTTCTCCTTCTCCAGCTGTGGGATGCACGACCACCTCCTAGTCTTCCCTGCGAGCTTTTCATCTGTGCCTCCCTCCCTTTTTTATCTGGGCAGTGACTGTGACCACAGGGTATTGGGGACCTCAGGAGAGAGTCTCCAGGTATCCCAGGGGAGGCTCCTTGGGGACCTGAGACCCTGAGCTAGACAGAAACAATGCAGAGGAAAGGAACACAGCTCTCGTGCTGTGCACAGACAGGACGCTCGGTGGCTGGCTGCTGCTTGTCCCTTTGCAGAGCAGCAGCTAACTTTATACTTGAGCACATGTGATATTTGAATGAAGTCAAGCCTACAACGAGGGATTTAAAACTGTCCCATCTGATATCAAAATTTGAGAAACTACAAGAATGTCAAAGAAAAGCATCCTTTGCCATCCCTCCACAAACAGCAGAGAAAGCTGCTTTCAGGCCTTCCTCCCTGGGGATTTCAGCTTCTACTGCTTCTGTGAGAATCCTGACAAGGTTGCCTCTCTCACACCAGACAGGCATTTTAACTTCTCACCTTGGCTGGGGCCCAAAAATCCAGTGCCAAGGTGAAAGCAAGCAGTACGGTGAGCGAGCAATTACTCCAACATTCTCAAACAGGCATCTTGAGGGGAGAGGGAGGGCAGAGGTGAAACCTGAGCAGAAGAAATACAGGTAGTGATGCCAGGCAATACCAGAATGGAAAGTGGGAAGGAAATAACTAAATAAAAGCTTTTCTACAACACCAGGGAAGGGTTCCATCTGCAAGGGATGTCACACTACGGACACGTGTGTTGTTACCAAGAATCAGCTTCAGATTTCCCCCAAGCCACTCTCTGCCTCTCTGCCATAAGCCCAACCCCATCCATCAGAGACCACACCCCAACATGTAGGATGCTGGCACCTGAAACCTTCACTTCTGACAAGTTATTATGGTCCCAGTGGAGGGAAAAGAAGCTTTCCAGAGCAATCTGAAACAGGGGGATTGGCAGTGAGTCAACATGAAAAGCAGATGAGGAAAACCTGGGGAATCCCAGCAGTGAAGGTGCCAGCCCAACCCCAGGAAACAGCAGTACTTGGGATGGGATGCAGATCACCCAGGGATGGGATGCAGCCAGGACCACCCACACAGTCAGTCATTCTTGCATTGAGGGCTGTTAGTTGCCTGAAAGCCCAAAGAAATAATTTTAAAAAATTAAACCCCAAGATCTCACTGAATCTAGAATCATCTCCCCCTGCACCAGGACTGTACCACCTGCCCAGAGCATGTGTGTGCTGGTATTAATGAGAGGTTGCAACCAATTGCACTGCAGATGAAATCATTCTGCTGGGATGATTTAGCTCCCCAGGTGACAGCAGCATGGATTAAGCTCGAGGCAGCATCCCTTGGATGGTCCCAAATGTGTAGATAAGGGCAGACAGGGCAGAGCACCAGCTGTTGGGTACCCTTTTTTGCCCAACCTCAGAGTGCAGGAGGAGGGCAGCTCCAGGGTTTGGACCTCTCATTGTGGGTCCACACAAGTGAAGAGGAAGCACTGCTAGTCCTTAGCCTTCTCCTGAGTCACTGCAGCAGGGGAAGTACATCCCCCTGCATGGAAAGGAAGGACTTGGTGGGTATCAGATGAAGGGGATACCAACCACACAGCTGCTTGTGACAGATGACAGCTCTCATGCTTCATATTTTATAAAACAAAAGTTAGTCCACCCAATCCAACACACTTCTGGTGCCAGCAGCAAGATCCCCTTTGCAAAAGATTGACCTGCACCTTCACCTGGGCTCCATTTTACCAAAAGCCCAAAAATATTAAGTGTGAAGGGAAATTCAGAGAGAGGTGAAGGGCTCTGCATTGCTCCACTCGAAGTAGACTCCAAATTCTAAAGAAAGTCTAAATCAACTGTCATCGGTCGAGGGGCACAGTGTCCCTCGGAGCAGGGGCTGGTGCCACATTGGAGGTATTCAGTCTAAATTAACTCTCCCCCTAATACCTGAGCAAACATTTTCAGCTTGAGACTTAATATCCCTGGACATGTCTGCTGTCTCCCAGGTGAATCCCCAGATAAACAAGGTCAGCTCAGCCCTAATGCGACCATAAAAAGCTGTCAGTCAGCCCAGGAGATCTGGTTGCAAGGTCAAACCAGTTCTGAAGGTTGCTGGGGCCAAACCTGGCCTGTCACTCATTTTAAGTGCAGGAAGGTTTGTTTTCTTATTACCATGTCAGGTATCCCAAATTTAGGATTAGCTGTTGGCCGCCACAACATTGTTCTCTCAAAAAAAAAATAAAATAAACACATGCACACACACATCCCTGGCCCCAAACAAATCTGTGTGCTGAGCCTGCCTGCAGCTGGGAGGTGAAAAGAAACCTGTCCTTCAGGAAAAGGGAAAGGGGATGTTCCCACACATTGTGTGACAGTTTCTGGCACAAAAGAACCCCCAAAGCACAGAGCAACATCTTTCAGCTAAAATGCATAGTTGAATTATGGTATCTCCATTACTGAAAAGCCTCTTTGTCCAGCAGATGAGGAGTGAGGCAGGACACCCTCCATCTCCAAGGGGACATGTGGAAGCTGTCCCAGGCCACCTGCAAGCAAAACAGCTTTGCATGGGCTGAATCCTTGGTGCCATGTATGAAATGAAGACATCATCTTCCCTAAATATTACCAGCTATTTAAGAGCGGGGAGCAGTTTGCATCTCTGCATCGTTTCTCCCGGCTACATATCACTTGTGACCAGACGATGCTCTGGGAACAAGGGCCAAACCAAACAACCTGCCAGAGCCCAATCCAACCTTGGCTTGGTCCTCCCATTGCCCTTGTGGTACCAGCAGCACAGCACAGGGACAACACTCGCAGTCTGGGGGATGACAGGGAATGTACAGACCTGGTAATCGGGGAAAAAGCCTCCCTGCTGCTCCTCTAACCACAACAATGTTTAAGGGGGTAAGTAGTCGGTCTGGGGTGGGTACTAGGGAAATAAGTCCACAGGGAAAGATATATTAAAGAGGATCTTAAGGCAACTTGTCCCTTTCAGAAAAGGTCCAACCTCCACCGTGAAGCTCCCTTGACCTTTTGCCTCTCACCACCTGCTACATTAACTGGCTTCAGCCCTTCACCTTCTGCTGCTTAAAGTAGCCTAAGTTGGTTCGTGGCCAGTTTATCCCTTTCTGGGGGAACCAACTCCTGCTGATGCTTGAGTATGGTTTTCCTGCTGGTGCAGGGAGCTGGCTGGGCAGGACAGCCCAAGGTACCCCACCTGCAGCTGAAGAGCAGGGTAATTTTTTCAGCCTGTGTCTCAGGAAAGTAGGACAGGGAGCAGGGAGCTGCCCCAGCCCCTTAGAAAGAAAAAGGAAAGACAAATAAACTCCTCAGAGGAGGAATTATCAGACTGTGCACAAAGAGGCAAACCTGAAGAGACTTGTGCAGGAATGCCTGGAGTGAGACAGGCTGATGACTGACAGCAGCACCCTCCCTCCACAGCAGGCATTGCAGCGAGCCTGTGGCAAAGAGTAGGAGAGGTGTGTTCACCTCAGCCCCTGGTGTCTCCATATATCAGTGGAGGCTTGATGTCCCAGTCCTCAGCTTGTGTTGTCATGTTCCAGCCATCCACGAAGACTCATGGATGAGGTAGAGTTGGATGTGATACCTCAAAGAGAGATATATTGAGCCTCAGCTCCCCACTAATCAGATTCAGCAGAGGTGCCCCAAACCCCACTGAGAACCCAACCAGTGTCCCCAGGGTAGTAGAAAGGGTAGGTAACCACTGCCTCTTTGGGGCACACATCTTTGCTCTCCAAGGTTGTCAAAAGACCCTCTTTACCTTCAGTGCATCTCTAGTTTTGCTAGTTAGTGGCTATGTCAGCATGTACAGGACTGCAGAAGCAATCAGCCATTGGAGAGAGATCATCTGAATGGCTGAATATTCATGTACAACTATGTAAAGCCTTGGGTCCCAAAGCAAAGCCAGATTGAGAAGTTACCATCCTCAATGCCTGCAGCTCCAGGCTACGGTTCACTGCCACACCTCCAAAAGGGATTAGTTTTTAACCCAGACCATTTGGTTATCCAGCAAACAGCTCGGCCCTATAAAACAGCTACAACCACACAGCATAAGGGATGAGGAACTGGGGCATAGCTGGAAGAGCAACTGGGCCAGGAAAAGCTCATTTTCAGCCAAAGTGAGTGAATCATCTATGAGTTAAACAAAACTGAGCTGACACCATCTGCTGCCCATCCTGGAGCAAACATCCAAAATGATATCTCATGGTGAAGGAAACCTCCAGAAAGCAAATAGAAAACAAAAGCCTGTGGAATGCCAAGGGTGATCATCTATCACCTGCAGGGCTATGGCACTTCCCCAAGAAGCTTCTCCTCCACGCTGCCCATTACAGGGATGTCCCACAGCCAGTTAACAATATCCTAAATTGTCTTTTTTTGTTCTTTCCATTTTCAAGGCACGTTAATTTCAAAACAAAGAAACAAGACACTGTCCTTAAACATCCCCAATATTTCAAGTTCAACTTTGTTTCAACATCCCTAAAACTGTGTTTTTTCAACAATTAAACCATTCATCTTTTCCAGATCCACTCGGAACCTCATCTAGATACACATTAATCTTCCTGATCTCAAAGCCAAGGAGAAAATAGGCATTTCTTTCCTCTGCTCCTACAAGACAATACTGCCACAGTACTTACTGCTGCTTCCAACCCAGCCTATCAATGCATTCAGACATTAGGCTTTCCTCATGTTGCAACTCGACCTAAAATATCTGATTCTCAGTTTCATCCCATTACATCAACATACTAAAAAAAAAAAAAACCAAAAACACCCAAACTCAGCCACCTAATCAAAAAATCTGCTTCTTGCTGAGGGCTCCTGCAGAACACTGCTCTCCCAGACTGCCCCACAGAGGTCTCAGGAGCTGCTGTCTCTGCTGGAGATGGATGCATCCTGAAGAAGGATGATGATCCATCCATCCACTCCCTCTTTAACCTAACTCATGACCATTTGACCTTACTCATTCCTACAGCAGCTTGCAGGTAGGTGCTGCTCCTTCCTCTTCTCACCTTTCCACTGTTCAAGAGCTTCAGCTGAATCAAGACCCACTCTCCCCCAAAGGCACTGGAGCTACTCCTGGTATGCTGCAGTGGTAGAGAAGCTTTGGGCAAACACCAGTTCTCTTCCCTTTCCCAAGAGATGTCATTCCCTGTTCTGGAGCATAGCATGATGGATGTTTTCACCTCTATCAATACACACAACACACGATGCAACACAAATACTCTCACGGTTTACAAAGCGTGTTCCTCCCCTCCCCTCCTGCCTTGCCTGCTTAAATTCAGAGATGGCCAACAACTATTAAACACATCAATGTAAATGTTGGTAGATTGCTTCTAATAGGAAACAAAAATGTTTTGAGCAAAGCTAATTGCCG
This sequence comes from Manacus vitellinus, assembly GCF_001715985.3. NCBI lineage: Eukaryota > Metazoa > Chordata > Aves > Passeriformes > Pipridae > Manacus > Manacus vitellinus. The sequence goes on from NW_021939546.1 coordinate 11,675,631, forward strand.
GGAAATAAGGTCGTTCCAATATTTCAGCAGGGGGTTATAAATCTCTTGGTTCCTGCCTCCTTCCAGCATTAAGGTTTTACAGATGTTGCTGTCAGAAGGAGAAGAATGATTTCAGATGCTTGTTTCCACTGTATATTAAAAAAAAGGGCATAAATGCGTGCAGTAAAATGCTGGGTAAGTTTTCTTTCTACAAGAAAAAAAAACACACAAAAATCTCAACAAACAAAATACAGAAAATCTGCATTGGGACTCCTAAAAATATTATAATGATGCAAAATGCTCAACACACTGATAACTGGCAAACTTTAACATGTAATTTAAGCCAGCCAGTTGCATTGACTGCTGAAATGCTTCTTCCAGTCCTCTGCTTCTTCCTACCCTTCTCCACCACCACATGATCACTGTATGTGGAGGGACCCTCTAGCACCACAAGGAGACCAGGAAACAGACCCATTCTTCCTGAAATGGAAGAGCTGAAGGGGCTGAGCAGCCATAGAGAAAAGAGCTGTTCTCTTCAAAAGCTAGACCTAAACCCAAATCCAAATGTTAAGAGGGTAGGGAGAGGGGAGAAAGCCTCTATTAAGTACAAGATGGTTAGGGAAAAGAATGAGACCTGGTGTCTGTCTCCAAGTTGGCTTGCCAGGGTAGTTAACCATTTGCATGGGAAATATCCACCAGCAAAGGGGTTGGCTCAGCTCTTTTCCCCTTGCACAGAATGGCTGATGAGATCTTGGGAGCCCCCAGACTGGGGTGAAGCTCCCCATGCCAACCCCATGCTGACACCCCATGGTACACAATGTGCTGCCTTTGGAAACCATTTTTCAAGCAGCAAAAAAATCTTGATAAGAAAAAAGAAAACAAGACCTACCAAAATAAAGCACCCAGCTGCACAAACCATTTGCTTCATGAAAAAACAGAGGAAGCATGGAGAGGACCAAAGGGAGACCATCACAGACCAGAGGTCAGTCCCTGCAGGAAGGTGCCTGTCGAGTTCCTCGTCATTGTTTTAATTGGGATAATGTAGGCATTACAGAGGAGGACAGTGCTATGGTTCCTTCTTAGCACCACCACAAGACCTCAATCACCTCCCCAGTCCAGCAGGTGTCCATGCTGTCAGCAGAGTCTGCACCCACCACCTGAACCAGGCACCAATCAAACGAGGACTCGAGTGGGCTCTGGATGCCCATGTCCAAAACTGCCACCACAAAGGCCACAGTAGCTCAAATCCTGATGGGGACACGTACACAAAAGCACACAGGTTTGCTCAGCTGTAACTCAACGAGCTGATTTAACTTTCATGGGTGTCACCATCACATATTTCAGTGTGTTAACCTGACCTTTTTTTCCAGCAAAGAATAATCCATTCATTCTCCTTCAGCTTCACTTACCTTTAACTCCTCAGTGCCATCCAAAGGAGGGGAGGGTTCTGCTTCCCCCATCCCCAGAGACCTCCTTGGAGCTCAGTGGCATCTCTCCCAAGGTATTAGGTTTGCTCCAAACACGCCTGACTCAAGCCAAGGGGCCAGGACCTCTCACGAGAGGCATTCGGGCTGCTTTATTTTTCCAATTCAGCAGAAACTGTGACTCTCCTGCTGAGAAGCCTGGAGCCGGCTCTGAAGACAGTGGGTCTGTTCCAGATTTACACTGTTTTTCCTTAAGCTGAGAAATCGCCACTGAGCTGTTCTCTCATCCTGCTTTTGGGGCTTTCTTTCATTTTAAACTGCAATCATACTCCCCCCCCAAAGAAAAAACCAAACAACAAAACCAAAATATCCAGACAAGACACCATCCAGTTCAGCTCCTTTCACATTCCCAGGACATCAGTACAACTTCTCCAACTGTGTGTGTGGGGGGGTGTTACATTTTGCATCTGATTTCCACAAGGCACAAGTGACACCCTTAAAAAGGTATTCCAAGCCACTGGGACAGAAGAGCTGAAGTCCAACATCTCTCTTATCGAGTAGAGGGATTCATGTCTATCTCAGAAACCAGACAACCACCACATATGAAGAAGCAAGTACATGTCCATCTCAAATCTCCCAGCATTCACCCATGGCTGGACCGCAGGAAAGAAGGGGCTGTACCCATGTTTCTCATTTCCCATCATGTGGGCTACTCTGCAGGACCCAAGAGTGTGGTTATACTTACTGGACCTGAGACTGACACCTGCCATTGGAGAAGACAAGGATGCTGGGATTTCAGGATCAGCCTGTTAGATCCCAGAGCCCGCTGTGGCATCCCCAGGCACCCCTGCGTGGCAGGTCAGCACCTCCTGAGCCGTTGGCTCAGGAAACCCACCATGAAGGAGAAGCCCCACCACCTCCATGCAGGAGATCACACCAGCCCCTCGCAGGAGGGGTGGCACAGCTGCCAGGTGTGCACTCCAGGGTGCCCGTTTCAGGAAGGTTCCTCTGCCCTGGCTATAAATACCAGCCCTGACCACGATCCCCAGCGGGTCCCTGCATTCTTCCAGCAGATGTGCCAAGACAAGCTGATGCGAGGCTCCGTAATCGGCACTTTGTTGGTCTCCCGGGGCCAGTGAAAGCCCAAACTGGGGATTAAACACAGCTGACTCGAACACACAAGCAACCAAGCTCTGTTAGGGCCAGAAGCAACTGGGGAACGATTTAGGAGATGAGTCCTTGATTTCGCCAATTATTTATCTAGTTGATGACTCAGACAAGCAGTTTTACGGTCCAAACCTTAGGGGAAAACATGTGGAACTAATCAGGCTACACACACACACACACAAAAAAAAGACAAAATTAATATAAAATAAATTGAACAATGCTCACACAACCAAACCTGATTTTTCCTTCCAAATAGGTACCGTATCTGAGATGCTTTTTCTTGTTGTTTCTCACTTATTATTCTTTTGCTTTTAAAGGGTAACACATGGCAGCAGAAGTCATTTTTGCAAGCACAACAAAACATAATCTCTCCACAAAGAAAGGCAATAGCTGTGTGTTCAGCAGGTCCCTCCCATTCATGACGTTTCGATCTAAAAATAAGAATGTAATTGAAAATAATAATAAACCAAGACATTTTTGTGACTAACCTAGAAATACACCAATTTCAGTGTTAAAGCAACCAACAAAAGCAAGGTTTTATGCTAATGGGTACTTTGAGTTTGTTAATGTAGACTAAAGGAGGAGACAAGATGCTTTGGTGCTTTAACATTGCCTGGGAGATTTGGAGTCCTCTATCTTTTGTGTCCCAGAACCTTTGGGAAAGTCAGTTCAACTCAGCTCATCAGGAGCTAGCTGCCTAGTTCCCACAGAGATGCACATTTTGGGATCCTGTGGGATTTGGGACCACCTCACTGCACCGTGATGTCCAGAGCCTCATCCTTGCCCAGCCAGGGTCTGTGGTATGTTAATCTATAGTTTCAAAGGTGTGTATCCCAGATAAAAATTGAAACTTTTCTTAAAAAGTACAGATTTTTATGACATTTCATTGGGGAGGGGGGAGGGAATTCAAGCACCAACCCCATTAAAACAGTGCTTAGAAACAGATCTGAGAACTATTGCACCCAGTGTCAGAGAGGACATAGGTAAAGTTGAGCTGGCCTAAAGCAGACTCAGCCCAGCCAGTGCTCAGCCTCACGTCAGCTCTCCTCTAACCCCTTGCATCCCTCTTCAGCCCAGGTGAATCACATCCCCTCTCCCACAAAAATCACCCCTCCTTGGGAGCCCAAGGCTTGACTCTGAGCCAGAGGCTCCTGCTTGCCTGCCCATTTCACTGCCTCCTGTCTCACGGCCTCCCAGATAACATCAGGCCAAGGTGATTATGTCCTTCCCGGGCCAGCAAACCAGATTTTCTGAATGACCTGCCCAGATCACTTCTCATCAGCCTCATGCATTGGTCAGTGCCAGGGCTCTTCCTCTACACAAGTCACCAGGTATTGTCCTGGAGCCAGACAGTTTGCCCTCCTTGTGTTCACTGAAAGGCTGAGCATTTCATTGCTGGAGCCACTCACTTCACGCACGCTCCAACAATTCGCGTCCCCACCCGTCACCAGGTCACTCTGAAACCTGCCCTTCCACTGTGCCCTTCCTGTTTGCCTTCTCTTCTCCACTGCACTTTGACTGACATAGTTAAAGATGGCCCTGTCAAGTAGGCTGGGGTCTGGGGCCAAAAAGGGAAAAGACCACAGTCAGCAGAGAAAGGTACCTGCTGGGGGAGTTTATTTCTTCCCTGGCAGAGGGATTATGTTTCACCTGAGCATCGTGGTTTAACCCCAGACAGCAAATGGTTTTGACTGGGAGAGAGTTAATTTTCTTCCTAGTAGCTTTTACAGTTCTTTGTTTTGAATTTAGCAGGAGAATAATGTTGATAACATGCTGATGTTTTAGCTGTTGCTAAGTGGAGCTTACTGCAAGTCAAGAACTTTTCCATTTCCCATGCTCTGCCAGTGAGGAGAAGCAAGGGAAGCTGAGAGGGAGCATGGCCAGGACAGCTGGCCTAAACTGACCAAATGGATATTCCATACCACAGAACATCATGTTTGCCTTCTCTTCTCTATCACCCTTTGAGTGACATACTTAAAGACTTCACTGTCAAGTAGGCTTTGGTCTGGGGCCAAAAAGTGAAAAGGCCACAGTCAGCAGGGAAGGGTATCTGCTGTGAGAATTTATTTCTTTTATGTCAGAGGGATTATGTTTCACCTGAGATATACTGTCTCCCTATTGAAGCAGCCCGAGACTCTCAAGACAGGGCTCAGCAAAGAATATCCCACTGCTGGCCCATCCCCAAAAGCTTCCCGGTAGCTGCTGGTGGGATTTTTACTTATGGTGGGTATTTCAAACAGTTTCACAGTTTTGTTTTCTATCAGAGAGCAGCAAGAGCCCGATTTCTGCCTGCCTCCCCCTCATCCACTCCACAGCCATGGTCTCACCCACGAGGCAGGGGATGACCCCAGGGGCTCCTCTCAGCTGCAGAGTGAGGGGGACCTGCAGCCACCCTGGGTGCTTATCGTTCTTTCCCTCCCTACTGACAGGTGCCCACTTTAAGAGACTACAGTGGCCTCAGCAACAGTTCTACTCACACACCTGCAGGCCCTGCCATCAACCCCACTTTCACTAAAACAAACCTTTCATCAGGAATGCACCTTCACTGGAGTCACAAGGCAGAGAAGACCAGGCAAATACCAAAGAGCAAGTGAGGGCACACCTTAAAACAGAGCCACAGCCTCACACAGCATCCCAGAGACTTTTTATTAGAGAGAGACAATCTGCATTCAGGCTGACTTAAAAGATTGAGTAGTATGATGACAGCTCCCATTTCAGGGGAGAAAGGCAGAGGGAGAGAGGATTTGGTTTCAGACTAAACCCTTGCGGCAGGTTCCCATCAACACGCACCCCAAGGTCACACATGGGAGGCAGCTTCTTTAAAATAATAGGACAGCTTGGGGCTTTATTTACCTCCAGAAAGGCTTTTTAACTCTGCTGGCGGTGACTTCACCCCCCACAGGGACCTCATGGGAAGCTGGTAGTGCCAACTCTAAAGAAGCAGGTTTAGGGGACCAGTGTCTGCGTGTGTAGGGATGGGGTGAGCAGAGCCCAGACAAGGGTCCCATGTCCCCAGGGATGCACACCTGGTGAACTTATCCCCCAGACAGGGTCTCACCCCTACAATACACAGCTCAGTATTGTCACTCCACTGGTGTCCTGTCCCCACCATGGATGTGTCCTACACAAGGCAGGGTCAGGCTGATGCAGCCTCTCTGCCCGTGGCTGCCAGCAGCACACCACCTCCTTTCCACCTCCACAGACCCATCTGACAGAGGCACATTTGGATGGACACTCAATTTTAGGCACACAAAGAAACCATTCCCTCTGCTCACACCATCACAGACTTAAAAGCACAAAGGATCAAGTCTGGGATTTTGAGTTTGCTGGGGAACAAAGCATCTGTCTCTGCAGCCAGGCACAGCAGCATCTCAGCACCATGCCAAGCAGTTCTCGTTTATTTCATGTGTCTCAGGTGTTAAAAATACCACTTTGCAGTAGAAAAGGGAAAATGGCATCACCTGTGCACGAAACAGAGAATGGGGCTGGTGGGATCATGGTCTTTCGGTCTTACCTCTGTCACTTGCAGAGGAGGGGTCAGGGTTGACTCACGCAGCTCACCTGCCCATAATTTAGAGCTTGCTCTGACTTCAAAGTGAGCCAAGAAAAGACCAACTCCTCAGCATCACACATGCTGATCTGTGGGCAGGGCTGAGCCCTGGCAGGCAGATCTTGCCACCAGTCTGATAAACCAGGGCAGCTTCTCCAGCAAGGGAGGTTCCCTGACTTGCTGCAAATGTGTGGCAACTCATTTAATCTTTAGCATTTCTTTCACCTCTTGTCCTTTACTCATGTTCTCAATTTAAAGTCTGAAGCACAGGGGCAGCAAGAGAAGTTTTCTACCAAATAGAGCTATCAATGCTTCATTAAAGCTTTCAACACTGGAGTTAGAGGGATATGGGTAGGATTTTTTTTCCTTTAAATAAAGCTCCAAGAAATGATACAGTAATCTGAATCCACTTAGAAAACATCCATCTTTCCTACTCCTTGTGGTTATTGGACAGAAACAAACAAACCAAAATAAAAAAAGGAAACAGAAAGCAAAAAAAAACAAACAAAACAAAACAAACACAAACAAAACCCCAAAGCAACCCAAAAAAACCAAGCTTAGATGATTTCTAACTGAATTTCATGCTCTCTGAGTGACTGGCAGGCTTTCCAGTCATGCAGGTTTTGAGGCACCAAAGTCCCCTTAAAGTAGCATCAAACTCCTCAGCAGCTTGGGAGCTTTGGGGCATTTACCTGTGGGGAAAGGGACCAGGAGCATGGGAAAGATCTGAGCTTGATGGAGACCTCTGCCCAAGAGATCCCAAGAAAAGGGATCAGGTCTCTGCCTCCAGTAATGCACTGTGAAATACAAGGAAGCTACACAGCCAAACATCCTCAGCACTGCTCAAAAACATCTCAGCACCTTCCCCTCACACCACCCAGCCCCTCTCAGACAGCCCAAAGGAGCCAGCAACTTTATCCCTGAGCAAACCAATGCAGTAATAACTAAACCCAGAGCTCTCACCTCTGCTCCTTCCCTGGATCCCAAAGCTGGGGCTGCAGGACCACTGCTTCCCTCCCTGGGTGTGATGTCCTGGGCTCCAGTCAACAATTGCACACTGACTTCTGGGGACCAGCAGGAACCCAGTTAGTAACTGCCTGTCCTCACCCATCTGGGCTGGGTTCCCTGCTGGAACCAATTAGAACAATTAGTAGCACATCAGGGTTACTCTGTGCCAAGGACTCTCACATGTGGGTGTTTGCCAAAGACCTTACCCCATTTCTGCACCCTTCAGCATTTCCTCAGCTGTTTGTGGGGGTTCTCATCTCCCCACTTTTATCCTTTTCCCCCAGAGCCCATACTGGTAAGGGACTGTGCAGTTCAGGGAGGGAACAGTAGGGTAGATAAGGCAGGAGTTGATGAATTGCTCATGATGGAAGAATAACAGCCAAGCTAATTAAGAGTCTTCATATGCCTCATGCAACCTTCATTAGCTGCTGTGGTGACCCTGTGCCTACTTAGACAGCAGAAACCTACCTGCTCTCCCAAAGAGACTCAAAATCTCCCCTCTCCAGAGCAATCCCTATCAAAGTGTCCGTTAATGGATGCATCATTTCTTCAGTAATTTTCAAATTAAGGCTGTGACTTATTATTAATGATAATGTCACTTGTGCCTTACCATTTTAATTAACTGACGTTCTTCTTAACTTTTAAAAACACGTGTTATCTGAAACATAATTATCTAGTCTTTTATTCTGCAGCACAGATGGACATTAGCAGGTTGGACATGACTGCTGACAGATGTCACATCCTTCAAGGAGGACTGGACTTCCAAGACAGTTTTTGTTCTCAGACTCTGCCCTCTGACTCAAGAATAACTTGCTCTTGAGGCACTGCTCTACCACCATCAGCAAGTGCCCTAAAAAACTGCATTGACGAATTTCCCTGAAAAAAAAAAACAAAAAACAAAAAACCCCAAACAAAACAAACTCCTCTCAATACTTTGGATAAACAGCAGAATTTGTTTAACATCCTGACCTAAACACCTGGACTAACTTTGGGAGTAAATGACTCCCAACTCCTTGAAGAGATGCAGTGAATTCAGCTAAACCCCAGTAAGCCTGGCCTTCCTGAGACCTTGTCCTGTTAACTGTAGTGAGTTAGGAGCCAGTTTGGTCAAATTTGAGCAGCTGCTCTTTGCAAAGGCTATTTCTCCTTTTGCCAGTCATGTAGGATGTGCTTCTGCTGAGTTTGAGAGTCCCTTTGTACACTGATCTCCCCATCTGTAATACAGGTTGCTTTAGAAAGCAGGAACACATCTAAGCACAGAGGAGTAGATGCTGCAAGGGGGCTGCAAAGTCATTAATGCTCAGCCCCCAACAGTGCTGCTCTCCTGTCTGTCTGAGAGGTGTCACAAGACCCAGATGTCACTGGAATAGCAGGAGATGCTGAGCCTACACAGGGGGTGGCTGCTGGTACCAGTCCTACTCATGCCCCATGTTCAGAATTACTGGCCATGCCCCAGCACAAAGTTTTGTTGGTGTAACCCTGCTGGCACCTCGAAAGTTCCCTTCTCTGACCTTCACCAGCCAAGATGCCAACTCCATTCTGTCTCTTCCCATTCCCCTACCCTGAGGTCCTTTCTGGGAAGCATGGGGCTGTTTTTGCTGAAGGATACTCAGGTAGAATCTGCACAGCCGTGCTCGAAGGAGTAAACTACTCCATGCTTTTCCATCAGAGTCATTTGGAAAGAATAATAGGATGGAAAGGCAACTAGATGATTTTGCCAAAAAACATCAATCAACAGAAAAAGCAATTAAGGTTTTGCCTGTGTAGCTACAGTGCTTTCCCTCTGTAAAATTTCCCTGTGAAAGGGAAGTGGATACAATTCCCCCTGTGAAAGGCAATCGGGTGCTTACCACTCAGCTTTTTCCAGCAGCTTCACTCCTAATCCTCCCTCTGCCAGCCCCGGGCAGATCTCACTTCTGAGACACCAGGAACTCTGCCATGGTACCAGGTATGAAACTCCTTCACTAGCGAAAAGCTCTCAAATCAAAAGTCAATCTCAGAAAATTGCCTAGTTGGTTCAGGCTGGGAATGGCAAACCTATCACGAATGTAGTGGCACAGAACAGCCACGATACTTAAGTTGGCCCCATCCAGTTGTTCTCATTAGACACAATTAAATAAACTGACCAAAAAAAAAAAAAAAAAGCATGACATTTACTGTTGCCAAGTTACCAACATTGCAGATCTCAGTGCAACAAAAAACTCGTCCAAAAATATCTATTTCTTTATGTGGATTTTTTAAAAAAAAAGTTACACCGTTAAAAAAAATCAGGCTTTTAAACTAAAAATCGGGTCTTACAAGACACGAGAAATACTGTACATCCCACGAACGCCACTTCCAAGCTGCATCCTGCTCTCCGCGAACCTTGCACCCCTCCTTGTGGCGGATCGAAGCAACTGCCGTGTGAGCAAAATCCTCTCTGCCGGTCTTTGGCTCCCAAAAAAGACCACAGGTAAACACCAGAGACATCCAGGCACCGACCATCACCTTCTCCCGGTTGTGAAGGTCTCCGAGCTAGAGATATGCTTCTGCCTCTCTCTACAAGTCAACTCTAAGCATGCGTTTCAAACACCGTTAAACTGGAGGGTGTAGACATGTGTGACACATTGGAACAGTTAAACCCCTCAATCTTACTGTTTGTTTAAAGGTTACTTTTGGATGAAAGCTGGTTGGAGAATAAATAACAGATGCTGAAGGCATCCATTATGTGTTTTTGCAATTAGCAGAAAATCTCGGTGCTTTTCTTAAAGAACATACATAATTTTGTGGGATGTTTATTGCTGGAAGCAATCTGCTCTCGCTGGCAAGAGCAGCATCCAAGAGCCCAGGGAAGCTTCACAAGGAGTCATACATAGCAAGCCAAAAGCTATGCTTGCTTCAGGAACAGCTCTTACAACCCCACGCTTGCCGTTGCAGGGAAGCGCTCAAATGCTCTTTATTTCCACAGAAATTTTTAAATTACAAAGACCATGGTGAAATTATCCCTGTTTCTGTTTTCCACAAACATTTTGATTACCCAGCAAAAATGTGGCTCCTGATTATACTTTCATTTGAAAAATGCATCCATGACTTTTTGTGCCATTGTTGTCTTCTATGCCCAAGGGCTTCTTCCATGGTCCAGCTATCACCTCCCCTCTTGGGGTATGGAGATACTACTATACCTTGGGAAATCTTGTGCATCCAGGATGCATGGCCTGGAAGGGAAAATGGAAGGAAGGAAGCCACTAAAACTCACAGAAAGCATCTCCCTCTCACAGAAGCTTATGTGTGGAGTACGAGGTGGGGCAGCAGCTCAACTTTGAACTGAGCCAGTCCTCCCCCTGAAATAAAGGCACTGATATGATTTCCATCATATCCAAATGAAACTAGAGAGGGTATTCAGATAAGAACAGAGAAATTTGAGTTAGAACATAATACAGATCTCAGGATACTTGGTGACCATAGCTGGGAACTTCAGCTGGCTCTGGTTTAAGAAGACAACAGTAGCAAAGCTCTGAACAGGAACCTAAACAGAACTAAGCCCTATGCTTAGTCAGGAGAGAGGACCACCACACACTACATGCTCCATACACCCCAATAGATCCTGATAGTCCTTGAAGACCTCCAGAATAGATTAAGCGTCACTCCTAAGACTTCATCTAATTCTATCCCAAAATCTCTCTTCATATCTCATGGCTCTAAATAAAAATGCTGAGAACAGAAGTTGTCCAAGATACCATTTCCATGTACCATCCCCATCCCATTACACTTTGGTAGTTGCCCAGCAATCTTTCCCATTTCTTACCACACAGAAACAGCATTGTGCTGAGAAGCCCTCCAGAACAAAGCAGATAATATCTTTTGGGACAGCGCCTTGTATTTTCCAAGAGTAGTCTCGCTGCAGCAGCTATTACAAACTAAACCAAACCCTCCTATTTGTAAATTAGAAAGAAAAAGCACAACTCAAACTGGTATTTGGTTTAGGACTGAATGGTTCACACAGTGCTTAAGAAGCATTTTAGACAAAAGCGAGCTTTCTGCCAAACATTTGAGGGGAAAGAGAAAAATTCTGCTTTTGCTGTCTGAATGCAGTTATAAGCCAGGATGACAAAATAGCCTGGCACTGCTGCCCACAGTGAAGTACACTGTGCTTCTCATGCTTCACAAGCAAGGTTCAAGTTGCCTTCTTCCTGCCCAGTTCAGTTTCTATGGCATTATCCCGAAGAAAAATTCCTGTCTTCACCCTTGGAATTTAAGGGGGCAGTCGATGAGGGGAGACAGGAAACTTGTAGGCAGGGAGTGCATTTGCCTTAATTTCATACAGCACAATCATGAAACAGCTGGACTCCACAATCATCACTGCTGTGCAGAACAGGTATGTACCTAAAGCTGAAGCCTGACTAGTGAAGCAGAATTTACTGAGCTTCTCTAAGCATCTTCCCTCTCCTCCTCAACCATCTCACTTGCCTCCATTGAAGCATAACTGGTCACTGCTGGTTTAACACTAGTGATTGAAGAGGTTTCTTCGTGCAACTGCTGCTAAGCACTGTGCTGAAGCATGACAGACACAGCTGATCTGACTCACAGGAGAAAAGAGCAGAGGTACTAAACAGATTTTCTGTAGTTGGGAAAAAAAAAAAAAGCAATGTGCAATGTTGGTTTTGTAACAGCTTATGTGCCAAGTTCATGTCAGAAATAGGTTCAGGTTGCTCCAGCTGAAGGTTTAAAGATTTTCTTTATTTTGCACAGCACAGAGAGATTGGTAAGCACAGTCCCTTCCCTATCCCAAAGAACATCTGCAATTCACAAACGTAAAGAAAAGGCATTAAAAGGCAGAAAGCAAAGAGGATAGAGCATACTTCAGCTGAGCAGATTAGAAGACTCAATAAAGACGCCTATTGTTACCAACAGAAATACTCGACAGACCACAGACTGAAAACCACCATCTTAAACTAAGCAATCCATGAAAAACAGCAGAGAGCTGCAAGATTAAATTCATCCATGCTCCCCTATCTCCACTGGAAGGTTTATAAACCTCTGCAGATCAAAAGAGTGTGTGCACTGCTGCTATATGAAACCAAGTATTAGTATTTCTGTTACTGTCTCCTTTGTTACCTGATCAGCCGAATCCTCTTCACACTGTCTTGCAGTTTCCACTACCAGCCGTTAACCCCTGGGATCTCTGGGCTGTGGCAAGGGCACAGCCCCAGGTCTCCAAGTCCTGCTGTACCACATCTTGAAGAAACAACCTGATTGTGCCCAGGAGCCAAGTGTTGCCCTCCCCACCGGAGCACAAGGCCAGGGGAGCCGTCACAGATCGCAGCCTTCAGAGACATCTGTGTCACAACAGGGACTGAACTGGTATTGAACCTCAAACTAAGCAGAAAAGTAATCCCCTAAGCTGCAACTTTCCTAAATGCTGGCAGCTACAAACTGCCAACCGGTAACGACAGTTGGCAGCTCCGGTCTGAACTGAGGGTTTTTTCCATTTAACTCTCCCCTTCTCCCCAGTTCAGCCTGGGCAGCAGCACATAGATGTCCCCACTGTTGTAAGACATAGAATTTTCCACAAGACCTTGGAACACCCTCATGAGCCAGCTCTCCTTATTAAGGACAAATGTTGCTAGTGGGGAGTATCTTACACTGAGGCAATCCTCAACTGCATGCTTATGGTCTTCTCTGCCTGCCCCCACTCCCACAGTGGGACACTTAACAGAAAATGTCTGTCCAGAAGGTGCTAATTTTTGAGGGGGAGCTTTGCCCCTCCCTGTCAGTCAGTCCCTGAGGACATGCTACGACCTCAGGGTGAGGTTCCAGCAAGAGTTTGGTCTGTGAGGTTTTACCAGCAGAAAGATACCTACCACTGCTGGAAAATCCCCTCCTTTGCCCACCCCTTTCAGGCCAGCTCTGCAAATCTTCCCAGAGTAAGGTTTCAAGTTGGAAGGATTGGATTCCATGACCTTAGAAGTCTTTTCCAACATAAATTATTCTATGATTCCAAGTCCAACATGTTGTTTACTGGGAACCTACGCGTGACAAAACAATCCATTCTGTGACAAACCTTTACACAAAATGGTTACTTTAAAATAAGCCTGGCACCCTCTCAGTTTCTTGTATAAAGAATATCATGCTGTGCCAATCTCCTTTAAGAACACAGTCGAGTACAGCACATAGGCATGTGATGCAAAGCAGCAGAATGGCATTCAGATCAGCTGGTGACTGGGCAAGGAAGCACGAGAAACCAAGACAAAAAGTGTCTCCAACAGCAGCTGCACAACAGGTTTGTGTTTCCTAGACCACTTCTAGCCCCTTTTCTTTCACAGATGTGCCAAATGAATTACCATTGCACAATTATACAAACAGAGTCACCTGATAAACCTACATAACCAAGAAAAGGTACCAATTCCCCAGGCAATTGCCTGGTCTTATCCTTTGCCTAACAGGGTCTTCAGGACTTCAGTTTTTATTGTGAAAACTGAGCTTTTATAACTTTTATACACATACCTGTGTGTATGCAGCCACGTGAAGTAGGTAATGCTAATAAAAACTCACTTTATATAGACAGATATATATGAAAAATATCCCTTGTGACAGGTATCCAAGCACTCATTAAGCCACAGAAGAGAGTTTATTGGATCTCCTCAAATTCTTTATACAGTTTTGCTGCTAAATGGACACAACACATTGGCATATTGCCTTTAATCTTTATTTCAATCATAAGTCCAACTTGGAAGAAGTGGTAACACATTTAATGGCATCTTTAATAAATAAAATGACAAAAAAATCTAGTCCTTGCACAGACACATTACAATCCACTCCAAATTCAATACTGCCAAAACATTGGGGTTTTTTTTCTAAAACTTGCTCCAAAAGTTATTTTTGTTTCAGCACTTAAATACACACAAAAGTGTAGGATGAGAGAAAATGGATATTCTATTCTGAACAGAACTCATAAAACCCAATAACTTAGAAACAAAAGATAATTAAATCTAACTGGATTAAAGAATCCTGTTTGAAATATTTTTTGAAAAACCCTGATTCTAACCTTCATATCAAAACATGCAGTTTTGCTGGATCCTATCCTATGTCAGTATACTTATATAGTAAGAACTAAATACCATGTTTTCTTTTTTTTTTTTTTTTTAAGGGGAAACTTGCAGTGAAAGCATCAGCCTCCCACACTCACAAAAGTAGTCATGGTCCATATATTCTGCAGTAGTAAACAGCTATTTGTGCCCAGTCCATTGTCTGAACTCCTACCAGACTGGAAAAGCTACTGTAGTTTTTACCCTTTGTTTCTGTACCCATCTCATCCCCAGACCAGCAGCCTCAACAACCTTAGCGAGATGAGAACTCCTGCAAATACAAATCTGCCTGCACAGATCTGACTGCAGGACGAGGACCAACACATCTGATTCTAATTAGAAGCCAGGCATAATTTAAACCTTTTCCTAAATGGACAAAGTCATCACTAAAGAAAAGCTGAACGTCAAGATTTCCAAATTGCAGTTCTGTGTAATTAGCATATCACAAACCAATTATAGCGTCAGTTAATGTAGGAAGAACCACTCTATCACTAAAATGAGTTAAAACTCTCATCCTTCAAGCCTTCAGTGGAAGCTCAGGGCATGCAAGGAATGCATGGGTGGGCCCCCACAGACCTATGCACGCTATACAGGGGAGAGAGAAGGTTAAACAAAAGACAAAATTGCACCACATCTGTGCAAACATTTAAACCAGTTTGTTTCAATTAGTTCTCTGCTTATCCCAGCTTGCTGTTGACCGTACTTGGCTACTCCAAGAGAACGTGGTGAAGCAGGACTCAATCTGTTTGAGGGAATGAAACATTTTCTGCAGTTATCTTCCCCTCAGCTGACCACATTGTAACAAAAGTGCAATAATTTACAAACTTCTCAAACAAACAGCTATTAAAATTATACATTTTTAGGGAAGCAAATTCACTGGTTTAACCATAAAAATATTTCCCCAGGTAACAAACCTTAAAGCATTTGGTAACACAGTACTTCAGCAATAATAAAGAAAAATCCCTTCCACTTGTTACCTAAGACAGAACTGTTATAAGATTTTGCTTTTACTACACTATTTAAGAGCTTTGCATCTTGTGAAGACCATGCTGTAATTAAGAATATAACTATAATTTAAAATAAATGAGCACTGAAATATTAAACTGACTTTCTTAATCTTTCGCAAACGAAAACAAGGTAAATCCCAGAGCCAAGTCATCCAGGTACTCAAGAACTTAGAAGACAGTTTACATCCAGAGTCATAAGAAAGCACCACTTTCCATAAAGTATTTTGTATGTCTATTCCTGAAAAGCAGATTTAATAGTTCTTTGAGAACTGCTAAAACAGATTCTCATATTAACTCTAGCTTGACTTCCAGAATTCGTGTTTGGGGACATCAGTGACTTTTTGACAAAATTATATTTTGAAAAAAAACCAACAAAAAAAAAAATTGCTAAATTTGGTCCAAGCATCCAAAAAACAAACAAGGGCACAGGGGTCCTTCATTGCTTAATGCTGCTGTTCAGTTAATCCTTAAAAAAAAAAATAAAAATAGGTGTATGGCAGTAAGGAATAAAAAGGGCTGCCTGCCCATGACAGGCACAGAACTGTGACAGAATAAATAGTTTCTTCAGAGAGATGTATTAACTGTGATTCTGCCATGTGAGTAACTGGACTTCTACTAACAGAGAACCCTGAAATTTGTATACTATAGCCACAAGAAATGATTTCCTATTTAAAAAAACAGATCAATTTCTAATTAACTGCTTTTACAATCATCATTAGATATGTGAAAAAAAATTAAAAAATCTTTTAAAATAATTACAAAGAGTGGACTGCAGTAGCAGCTATTCAAGCAAGATTCAAGCACAAGTTTAAATGAAGTTTCAAGCAGGGAATTAGCCTTCTTTGTCGAAAATTTGTACAACTTTTTCAAACACCTAAAAAGATAAAGAAGAATATTAATTTTATGAAGCGTTAAACAGTTACTTCAAGTCAAACCAACATAAATAGTATTTGACAGCATTTTAAAAATATATAGGGTTTTTTAGAACATTCACAGCAATTCTTTAACAGTGAAATTGGCATCAATTCTGGCAGACAGAAGAGCAATACTACTTCAGAAGAGCAAAAGCTCATGAAAATGAAAAAGGCAAGGCACTTAAACACAGAAACACTGAAAATATGTTTAGTTGAGCTCATGTTCAAGCAGAACTAATCAATTTCCTAAAGTTATTCACATCTCATTCGGTTCTTCCAGAGTCAAAACGAGAGTTCCACAACCTCCCTCAGTAACACACATCAGTGCTTAATTAGCACACTAATCACACATAGACACATCTCAGAAGAGTGCCAGAAATATGTACCCTGCCACTGCCATCCCCACAGTTTTTTGGCTTATACACTTACTTCATCAACAGATTTAGAGGCATCCACTTTTCTGACTTTTCCCATTCTCTCATACAAATCTATGATAGGCTTAGTGGACTGCAGGTATGTATGAATTCTAGGAGAAAGCACAGGGAAGAAAAAACGAAAACACATTAACATAGTAAAATATAAACAGAAGGGAACTGAAAAGTTTTGAAGACAGTACCTCTTTTCCAAGCTCTCCCGATTATCATCACTCCTACCGCTGCTCTTGCCTCTTTCAAGGCAGCGGCCAATGCAGATCTACAAGAAAAAAAACATCAAAAGGATGATTAAAACCAAGAACACAAAGTGCCATCTCGAAAGCAGGAACAAAACAAAGACCCTGAACATCTAAATAGGCCTGAGAAACAAAATATTGTCCAGATCTGGTGGAGGTAATCAGAACTCACAGGGAAAGTTAGATTCTTCCAGAGGAAAAGGATGGTACACTTCATCAGTTTATTAAAATGGGTTTGGGGTCAGAGGAAGTAAAAGTAACATCAAGCTTTGTGGTCTGACTGGGTCTCCAACCTAAGACATTTAAAGAAGAAAATTACCAGATTTTCAAGGGAGTGTTCAGGCTTTCTGAAAAGCAGCATGTCAAATGAGATTACTAATATATGCCTGCCTGAAAGTCACTGTTTGTAAGGCAAACTGACAAAACTAAGTTATTGTCAGGTAAAATGTTCTTACTTGACATGACTATAACAAAGACTTCAAAAGATAGGTAAAAAAATGAAGAAAGAACTAAATATAGTTAAAAGCTTCCCAATGGACTAAGTTTTTAAACCTAAAGTTAAATAAGCAAAGCTGACACATGGTCACCTCATGAATACATTTATCCTACTGATGCAAGAGGACAATGGTTAAAAATTACTTTTTCTTACAGAATGCAATCATAGTAAAAAAAAAAAAAAGAAACCAAGAAGATCACGTAGGCACTGTCTATTTTTAGATCTACCAAAAAAAATCAGAATCCCAAATTAACTCCTCACCAATTGAAAAAATTAATCTTATTTAAGATTTCTAATAGAAAAAAAAATCCCTTATGTGTTCAGATTAAAAAATAAATGCAAGTAAGTTAAAATAAAAATGCAACAAAACCTCAGGAAGTTGGGGAAAAGGATAAAAGGAAAAAAAGTCAGTTTAAGGTGCTGGGATTCTTATATCAGTTTTATGTTACGCCTCAAGGGCACTGACATATTAAAAAGACAGCATATCATGGCACTTGTTAAATGAATATAATGCATCACTGTCAAAATGCCCTTGTAATCTAATGACTTGCTGAATAGAACATTGATTACTGCTATCCTATAGCACAGCTAGTTACTATGAAAATAAAGATTGCTGCTGCACTTTAGAATTAAAGCAGACATTGTATCAAGTTCATTTTGGACTAAACAACAAATTACCAAGAGTAAACAGAGTAATATTTTCTGAAAAGTAACCAAATAATTTTGTAAAATGTATTTAAAGTTTTGATAAATTTTCTTTAAGAATGCAATTACCTGAAGTACTTCTTCAAAATAATTTATTCACATATGATTAGACCAAGAGTCATCAGCTGCCTGTTTCAATAAACATGCAGCTTTTCATCTGTATAAACAAGTTGCCAAAAAATCCTTCCAAATCACAGGCCAAGTTTTCCTTCTACTCTTAAACTAGCCCATTCTACCTGACAGAGTTTTATTTTCTTCTTGAATGATTCTCACAATATTGCAAGAAAGGAAGTTACAGAATGACACACTTCTTTACCTCATTGTCACAATCAAAAAAGAGAACAAAGGAAACATCCGCCTTTCCATCCATAGTCTTATTCCAGCCTTGAAGATTATCTTCATTCCTGGGAAATCCATCAATCAAAAACTTGTTCTTCTGGGAATTGGCAGCCATTGTTTGATCCATAGCCTGATAAAAGATAATTCAATTCACAGTCTCCCACACGTACGCTGATTTATCTACTTATTAATTTACCCCCAAATGTTGACATGGTAAGTTGAAAAGCATTTATCTTGGGATTATTGCAGATTTACAAAATGTATTTTTGTTTCACCTTCAATGCCTGCTAATTAGTTCACTGATGCACCAACGTAGCTATTGTTCACACTGAATTAATTAGTTCATAAAGCTCAAAATCTCTTAACACAATCCCAGCTTTAAAGTTGACTTTCCACAAGATACTGGAAAGTGTTGTTACACAATAAGACATCAAAACATTCCTGATCTAGAATTAATTCCAGCAGAAAAGCTCCAGAAAAATGTAATGCCATGAATAACAGAAGCCTTTTCTGTCTTAAAGGAGGTACTCTCACTGTTTTCATGGACATGTAATAAGGATAAAGGCTGGAGCTTACCTTTCCATGAGAACATCAGTAGATGCTCTTCTCCTTCACCTGACTATCTATTTTGATAAAACTTACAAATCTTAGTGTCTTTAAGGCTCTATCCTCCAATCAAATATGACTGAGCAGACCAAGAGGCTCAACAGCTAATGCGGGAAAATAAAAAAAATACAGTTTCATTGATTTCCCTAGAGCTACTAAAAAATAAAATAAAATAAAAATAATCCCTTCTCACAGATCCCCAGGTATCAGAAGACATTAACTCTCCAGCAGTCAGAAAGAAACACAAATGGTTGCTGAGAGAAGCACCTCCGTGTCTGCCAACTCACAGTACTCGCACTGGAGGAAAGGCAGCTCTATGAGAACACAGCCTTTGTTGCTTAGCCTGCAGGAGTGACCCTGCAAGGAAATAGCCCTTTCCTTACCCTCTTCAGCAAGCTGATCGTTATTTCAACTGGTACAATTTCCCCCTCCTTAATGTAGTTCTCAATGAGTTCTCCATACTGTGAGCCCGGCCTTTTCCGCTCATCCCGGAGGAGGTCACCGGCAGAAAGGTGCGTGTAGCCGTATTTCTGGAACATGCAAAACAAACAGGCACGGGATCCCTTCAGTTCGGACATGTGCAAGGTTAACATCAGGCAACAGTGTCAACCCTATTTATCTTTGCACTGCAACAGAAAAACACAAGGAAAGGTATCTTGCTGGTGATGGATCTATTCGCTCTTCAGTGAGCAGTCTGACAATATAGCACACCACGCATGGAAAGTGCAGCCATAGAATCATAGAATCATTAAAGCTGGAAAAGACCTCCAAGATCATCAAGTCCAACCTTTGACCAAACACCATCATGCCAACTAAACCACAGGCATTTCTTGAACACTTCCACAGATGGCGACTCCACCACTTCCCTGGGTAGCCTGTTCCAATGCCTGACACCCATTTCAGTGATGAAATTCTTCCTGATGTCCAACCTGAACCTCCCTTGGTGCAGCTTGAGGCCATTTCCTCATGTCCTGTTGCTAGTTGCTTGGGAGAAGAGGTCGATCCCCACCTTGGTACAACCTCCTTTCAGATAATTGTAGAGAGAGTGACAAGGTCTCCCTTGAGCCTCCTTTTCTCCAGGTTAAAGGCCACGCCAGCTCTCTCAGCTGCTCCTCATAGCACTTACTCTCTAAACCATTCACCAGCTTTGTTGCCCTTCTCTGGACATGTTCCAGCACCTCAATGTCTTTCTTGGAGTGAAGGGCCCAGAACTGGACATCCCTGAGTAAAATGCTCAAGAGGGCTTTGGTCAGGTATTTGTGTATAGCTTTCAAAGGCAACCTTGTTATCTTTGGAAACAAGACAAGACAATAATTTTGTCTAATTACCTACTTAAAGAAAAGCAGATGAGGTGATTCCAGGTCCTTTGGAGCTGGAGTAATACCCCAAGCATAAATCAGAAATCCTTATGTTCCTGTTGTGGCTCTGGCACCAACTTCTGCCTCCACCTTGGTGAAATCACCTATAACACAGCAGCTGCACAAAAGGACCTCCTGCACTCCTCCAAACCCACTCCTCCACGCCTGTCCCTGCTACTTCCTTTCCTGGGATGAACATGACAAACTCAGGGCAGCCCTTGAGGAGGACAGCGCCTTTTTCCTAAGGATGACGTGGCAGATGAAGGTAAAACAGCTACACTGGTGCCACCCTCTGTCAGCCGTGTACAGTAAACAGAAAGAGCAGAGAGATCAGGTTCAGATCATCAATCTGATGGCAGCATGCAGGAAAACAGCACACACCATTGCTCTTCTCTTTCACCTCAAACTACAGCTAAAAAAGGTCACTAATACAAAATACCAATGAAAAGTATTTATTACACTTGAACTTCTCAGGCATTTATCATTGTAAATAGACACCTAGTGCAAGCACAAAAATATATTCCTACCAAAGAGAAAGGCATTGTTATAAAGGAGATTTCAGAGCACAAAACTATCATTTTTTCTCAGCTCATTTAACACCACAAGAAAAGTGACCACGTGTACTATGCTCTTCGACCAAGTATAGTCCAGAAAAACAGGCAATAAGGACATCTCCTTAGTTATTACCCAAGCTAGCTGGATATCCAAGAGCACACATATTCTCATCTTAAAGTTTTTACACAAAACAAAAGCAACAGCAAAAAACTTCAGGGTTAGCAGCTTGGCTGCAGCAACATCCAAAGCAAATTTCAAACAAGGTGTCTGAGAGGCATAATAATGTGACTATACACTTCGTGAGGCTGTGAACTTGGGACTAAAAACTTGGCTACTGGACTAGGTACAAGAGAAATATTACACAACCCACTAAGTGACTCTAAAACATTTCAGTTGCTTTCCAATTTCACCCACAAAAGCATGGCAAGTTAGTTCTGCCATAGTCATAATTTAAGAAGGGATATAATTACCTAAATCTCCAAATCTGTACACAGTTGGCAAAAAAAAGAAGCAAGATTTTACTGTAAATAACTGTGAAGAAAAAGCTTCACTGATCCAGACATTCTCTGTAAGCTCACTGTACTCTTGCTTTAATGTGCATTGCATTTGGATATGCCTACTTAATTGCAAATCTAAATATTAACTATGACCTACAGAAGCCATAAACCAGAATAAATCTTTCCTTATAAGCACGAAACATTACTGTGCTGAAGAACTAAATTAACATCTAGTTCTTCTTGCTGAAGTTAAAGAACAGTGATTTTTTTAACATCAAATTTCTACAGAGGAGAAAACAGGAGGAAAATATAATCCCTTCAGTTTTAGAGGATTACCAAACCATTTAATTTTCCTTGGCATTTCCCTTTTCATGCATGGAAACAAAATTGAGTCAGACAATTTTTGGAATTCTCTGTCTTTTGCAACAGCAAACTAAAGTAGTTTTTAACAGCCAAACTGGGAAGGAAAAGACAGAAGTGTTTTAAAGTGCTGTTGTACAAATAGACTTGTTTTAGATAATAATAAATTGTATTCAAGAGTAACCTTCAGAGTGGCTTAACCAGGCAATAAGAAAAACAAACCTCTCCTTCAGGGGCAAAACATGTATTTGTTAACTGTACTGAGCCAAGAGCCAAGGAAAACATGTCGGTTTAAACAATGCAAACAAGCAGGGAGAACGGCTTGGCTGCTGCTCACACACAGAAGGCTTCAGAGATGTGGCACTCGAGCTACTCTTGCCAGTTTTAATCAAGGCATTCAGGGCACAAAGTTTTCTTTCATCTTAGGTGAGATAAACCCTCAGCAAGTGTCCTGAATTGGGGCAAATCATCACAACCCCAAGAGCTCGCAGAAGGGGCTGTGATGTGACTGCAAGGGTCAAAACACTTTCGTATCTTGACAAGGTTTGCCTTGTGCCAGCAGGACTTTCCAGCAGTGCCAAGTCCATCCTGGTGCAATCCCCAGAACGTGACTTGTTGCCACTACTGCCTAATCCTTCTCCTCTGCAATCAGAAAGGGAACAGGACTGTGGTTGCCAAACAATGAAAAAGCAGTTCCTCCAGTTCTTGCAGGATGCATAATGTCAGACTGAAAGGAAGACTTGAAGAGAAACTAGGTTAAAAAAAATTTCCAAATACTCAGACGCCAAGCACCTAAAATCTGGACAGATTTTGAGATTACAGAGAAGAAAAAAGAAAATATGGAATTAACTATTCTGAAATGTTTCAGAGATAATGTCTTCTGCTATGCTAGCAGACTGGCATGGTGTTCTAGAAGAAGGAAAAAAAAAAGATTAAATCACTAAGTTGCTATTGCACTAGTTCTCATTATTTTTAAAACTATTTTTATGTTAGGAGAACCATAATTCAAAACATACAAAAATCAACTGTGAATGAAAAAGTTCTGCCTTCAGCACCACTCTAGACATCTTCCACCTTTGCTTTAAAAAAATAATAAAAAAAAAAAACATAACAAGTAAAAAAAAAAAATAAATTCATCCCAGTGAAGCAGGAAGGCAAGCTCAAGTTTCCATCAATCCCACCACAGCGGTGTTCCTCAGAACAGCACTCAGCAGCACTGGATAGAGCAGAGCAGGGCACTGCTCACTTGTTTGTCTCACAGTGACCTGCTCACTCAGTCCCCAGGCAGCAGGACAAACTGGGACACACAGGCTGTGTGCTCCACATCTCCAAATGATCACCCGAGACCGCAGCCTCCCTGGGATGCCCTTCTCTCCCGTCCCACAGCCCTTCCAGCTTTCTCCTGTCAGCCAGGATTTGCAACTTCCACTCCACAGACAGAACATGCTTTGTTTTCGGTAAATGCAATAAACAGATGAATAGAAGTGAAAATACATGAGTCATATGTGTGTCAGGCTGGAATCAGGCAGAGCCTGCCCCGGCAATCTCGAGGCAGCAAGAAAGGATCAGTGGTGAGCGGCAGCTGCCACAGGGACTCCTGACACGGACCCCTTTCAAGGGGCACAGCGTTTATTTCTGATTCAGCCCTGTGTGGTCCAGCAGCACATCTCTCCACTAAACACACAGTTTGAGACTTCCTTAAGTGAGCAGAAGCCAAGAAAAAGCAAGAGAAACACAAATTACTCCTCTGACCTTGACTCTTGGTTTAGCTTATCATTGTTAGTTCGAAAATGAAAGTCACAGGGCTTAAGATTTAAACAAATAAAATACAAACTTTTATTGCCCTAGTGCTGACCTGTCATATCCTGGGCAACCTTAATAAAAAAACAACGTTTTTGCTACATACACCATTCAAGAACTAGTTAAAATAAAAATAGAACTGTGTGAAGCCTGCAACCTTCATATTTTTTTTTTTAACCTAGAAAGCTTTTGCTTGTCCTATTAGGGAATTAAAGCTTTGGGGTACAGATTATAATGCAGTAACAGACCTTCCATCTGCTTATTCCAAATAAAAAAAAATTTAAGACATTTTTTTAGTTTGAAATATCTTCTTGCCTCTGGGGGAAGAGAAACAAACAAAAAAAACACATTAACAAAACCAAAATGTACAAAGGGGATCCCACTGACAGTGCCTGCAGGGAAGAGGGGGGCAAACAGGGCACCCCAGTGCTTCAGGAGGATTGAGCTCAATAAAAGGCACCCAGTATGTTTGGGGAAGTCAAAAATTCAACAGCCAGTGTTCTGCAAAGTGGAAGCATACAGGGATAAATCTTCAGGGGGAAGATTTAAATTATCACTCACCATATTTAAAAAAAAAAAAAAGAAAACAACTATGACAACTAAAGGCTAAGAAGAATACTAATACCAGACACTCATGAAAGAGCTTTCAGAAGTTGATTTTAAAGCAAACAATTAAAAAAAAGTTTTTATTTCAAGGAAGTTAATGCTGTCTCTCAGCAGACTTCCAGAAGACAATTTACATGACAGCAAAACCTAAATCCTCTGCTACTTTCAGAGGAGTGTTTCTGATACAATGAGTTGTTCTTTGCATTGTTTCCTTCACCCTAGGAAATCTTCTTATCATATATCCAAAGCAACTTAACAGCTTTTTCTATTTGAATATTAACTTATGCTCTTATAAAAGGAGAAGGCTCAGCATCCCACCCTGGGGAATTAATTTAGATTTAACCACAAATATACAGTCTAGGGTTGTGGTGGAGATGAATTATATTTTAGGCACTTATAAAGGGATGTCTTGCATACCCCAAAATCCCTACAGATCACCTTGCTAAAACAAAGAAGACAAAACATACAAGTCAAATCTTGCTTAAAATAACAACGAATGATTTAGTTATTATTCTTTGCACCAACCAAAGAGCTTTGCATCTCAGGCAAAGGCTGTAAGGATTTAAAATTCAAGTACAAGAAAGCATATTTTGTGCAGATTTGACAAACGTATTTTTTTCCCCTTGACTTTACCACCGTGATTTCATAAGCAAAGTTCAGAAGTCAGTGATAAGACTCATTCATTTTGTCCTATGCACACATAATTATCTCACAGTCACAGAAAATACACTGTAGAAAGCACGAAGGTTATTGCAAGAACCTGCATTCAAATGACATCACTCAACTACACGCTCAAATATTCTGCCTCACACGACAGCTACACGACAGTCCCAGATGATGCCAAGCTCCACCTAACAGAGCTGTGGAAGGTTTCAGGAGTTAATCTGCAGAGCTGGAAGGGAGAGGATAAGAACTTAAGAGGGAATTCTGCTTTATCCCTATCTAAATAGGAAGAACTGCTCCAGAGGAGCAGCAGTTTTGCTGCATTTGCATTTCCCTGACAATTCTGTGCATTTGTGGAACGTACAAGAGTCAAGTCTTCCCTCTGCGTTGGGGAAAGCCAGCCTGGCTCAGCTGTCTCACCCAACCTTATCTGTGGAGATAAAGAATCCTAATCACTTACCTGCTGTTCCCTTCCCCACACTGTGTCAATACCCATTTCCGCTTGTTATTATGTCTTCTTCCCTCAAATCATTTCTCCATTCGGGTCCAAGTCTGGCATGAATACATGCCTTCTCTAGAATCAGGGATTTCAGCACACACACACTGAGCAGTCATGATTTAGGCTAGTACTTAACAAATACATATTTCACCTACAACACGGGATGCCCATCTCCCTTTTTTGGGAATGTAAAGCGTAGTCAGCAAAACAATTACAACGCTTCTTTGAGAAATCATTCCAAGGTACTAAGTAACGTAACACCTTTACTCTACAAAGCACAGACACCCTTGGTTTTTAATAAAAATAGTTTGATGTTAAAATAATACAGGATCTCACCTCAGCCAAATGAGACTTCTTCCACATGTGATGTGCTCTGTCCCAGATCTCCAGTATGAATAGCAACCAAGACATATTTATAGCTCATACTGACTTTTTGTTCAGCACAACCTTCAGATTTACAGCAAGATACTGGGTCAGATTCATTCCAAATGTAAACTAATATTATTCAGTCCATTTACAACAAGGATGAATGAGGTTTATTATGACTCAGCTACAGGCCCTTTTCTCTGTGGCAAGCTGCCAACAGGGTTTAAAATGCAAATAAAAACACACTTTCAACCTAAATACAGCACTGACTACGTTAGGTCCCTTTGCCCGCCTGCACCAGGGCTCTCTGGGGGCTGCCAGGGGCCAGGCCGAGGATTTGTGCTTAAAAAAGCCACTGCTCTTCAGTACTTCTGCTGTGTTTCACCCACACTTCCCTGCTCCTGTCCTCTTTTCCTAAGTTTTCCAGCAGCTTTGCATCAGTCCAACTCTCCCTCAAGCTACCTCAGACCTTCTCTCCCCCAGGTTTTAGGCAGTGACTCCCACGGAGCTATCTGAGCAAGCAGGAAGGCTGTCTATGGGAGTCAACAGGTCCGAGTGCTTTCCACTGTCAGCCCACTGACTTCCATAAACTTCTTTCCATGCAGTGAACAGGATTAGCAGAACTACAGCAAATTTGCACTATTATAATTTGGATTTCCCTTTCCAGGCTTAGAGAAGAGAAGAAAATATATACAGTACAAGCAAAATTTTTCTTTTCCATCTTCCCTTTCTAGCTGCAAATACAATTTGAGCAGCAATGGCTCATTTGAACTCCTCCTAATAAAGTGGTCTTTATCCAATTATATCAGCCTATCCAGCCAAAGGCATTTATACTTCTAAACAGAGGCCAGCAGCCACACACAAGGTACTTCAGCCCTGAGGCTACACTAATGGTTTGGTGAAAGCCATTAATGACAGCCTACAAGATTCCCCTATAGTTTAAGCTCATTTGTTTGCTGCGTGCCAGAGGCTGAATTTGACCTTACCAAAAAGGCTTTATGAGCACCACGAACCTTTCATTCCACAATTTAATTTAATGAATATGCTGGTTTGAATGCGAGTCTGTAATTTGAGGTTGAAATCCTACAGAACTAAAGTCATAACGGCATTTTTCAGTCTGGACCAAATTCACATAACTCAGTTATACAATACTGAGGTCTGGGATATAACAGCAGCGTGGATAAACTGTAACAGCACTGCCAGGGCACCACCAGAACAGACAACACACACGTGTTGTCCATTCCAGGAGTTCTGGGATTCTTTCCCACCAATAGTTTCAGGAACAAGGGCATCACCACAGTTCTTAGACATTTCTTTCAGTGAGGGTATGGATAGGCTTTGATCCTACATGGCTTTTAATCAGTAAAAATACATACAACTGCTCAGAAAAAAAAATGGAAAAAAAAAAATCAAAGAGCTGTTTCAAATCCAACATACACATATGTTTGGAAGCGTTCAGCCTTAACTACTTCCGTAATTATCCACCTGAATACAGTATAATTATCCCTGTGGTTTTTGGTTTTTAGAAGGGCAGCACTACACCATGCAGCATTCACCGTTCCTTCTTAGATACTTGTTCTGTCCCAGAGCGCTGTAAAAATGTATTTGGAAAACTGAAAATGTGATAATATAACCGAAAGCTTTGTCAAATTATGCTGCCAGTTTTAGTCTCTTTGAAAAGCAGGAACAAGATCTATAGGATCAGGACATTCCTTGACCTCTACCGTACTCTGTCACAGAACCAAATTTTCATTCTATTTTTAACATTTTAGTTCTACAACTTACTGAGATGGCACAGGGCCAGAAAGCCAACACCCTGCAATGCTGCTGTGCCAGCTGTTACATTTATGGGACGGGCTTCAGAAGACACGGACCTTGATCGCACACATGTAAAGCCAACGTGTTCCCAATCGCCGTGGGACACCTCAGACCCACTTCCAGGCCACGACACCGGCAGTCTAAGCATCTGAGCCACCTACGTGGCCGTGCCAACGTGTAACAGAGCCACTCACCCGGGATGGGCTGCAGGACCGGCCTGGCAAGGCAGCACCCCCCGGGCAGCCGGGAACGTCTCCAGGGCCGCTGTCCCGCCCTTCCACCAAGGCACAGCGGGGCAGCCTCCAGACCCCAAGCGGGTGTCCCCAAAGTGGACACAAAAACCCCAAATGGGTGTCCCCAAGTCAGATGCCAGCGCAGGCAGACCCACCGGCAGAGTGAAATCCCGCGGGGCTGAGGGAAAAGGCAGGAGAAGGGATAAAGGCTAGGCGGCCTAACAGGGGCAGGAGTGGGGGCTGCCCCACCACTTCACCCACTAACGGGGAGATGTGGGTCAGTTACGTTTATTTATGGCCTCCAAGGGGCGGGGGACGGACGACAGCTCCATAAGAGACCAGACCGCAGGGTAGGTACGGGGGAGGACACGCTGCTCCAAGCGACCCCCGCAAGGAGGGTCACGGACCCCACTGCGAGGGATCCGACACCTCCCAGAGCCCCCCGGGGCCGCCCCGCAGAGCCCCCACCAGTGCCCCGTCTCACCTCCACAATGCGAGCGCACTGCGTCCCCTTGCCCGCTCCGGGCCCGCGAGCGACGAAGACGACGACGGGCTTTCATGAGGAGAAGGAGCTGGCGGCGGCAGCAGCAGCAGGACAGCGGGCGCGGGCGGGCGCCGTGCGGCGCCGTGCGGCGGCGGGTGGAGCGGGCGGGGCGGGGGGCCGGGGCCGTGACGGGACTGTTGGCTGTGGCGGAGCCACCGCCGCGCTGTCCCGCGGCAGGAAATGCTTCCGGGTCCTGGGCGGCGGTCGGCGGACCACGCTGGGCGCCGCCGGGGCTCACGGACCGCACAGCGGCTGCGAACGGGCGAAGCCGGAGCGGCGCTGCAGCAGATTGGGAGCTGCCGGCCTCACGCTCCGCCCGGCCCCGGCGGTGCCGGTTCGCGGTTACGCCCGCACAGCCTGGTCTCGGAGGGACCCGGCCCCTCGCTGCCATTGGCCGCCTCCCGCGCGCCGCCACTGCGCCTAGCGCGCGCCCGCCCCGCACTAAGGGCATTTTAAACCCCTGCGCGCGCGCTGGCGGTTGGTTTGCCCGGGGCGCGCTCGGATCGGCCGAGCGGCGCGTCCGCCCGCCGCGTGCCGATTGCGTTCGGAGCGGGTGGAGGGGGCGGTCGCGCGCTCTGATTTGCCCGCGGGGAGCGGGGGGCGGGCGGAGGCGCGAGGCGCCGGAGCGGACGGGACCGGCGGACCGCGGTGGGGTTGGGATTTCTTCGACCGCGGCTCTGGTGGGGACGGGTGTCCCGCCCTTCTCCTCCCGCAGGGCCCCGCCGCTGCCCCACGGGCTGCAGCGGGCACAGGAGGAGGAGGGTGGGCAGAGCTGCAGCCTTGCTCCGACCCCCCTTTCGGCGCGACCTGGATCTGAGGTACCCGCTCTGCGCCGGGCGAGCCCGCATCGCCCCCGGCCCCTCCGCGAGTGCCCCTCTGGGTATAAAGAGCTACGGGAGGGAGGGGTTCTGCTTCGTGCTTGCCAACAACTAGTGGAAACCGGGGCTTTAAAGGAGTCTCCCCTTTTGCAAACTTAAATTTGGGGTTTGTTTTGGTTTGGCTTATTTGACTTGTTTTATTTTTGACTTATAACGGGAATCACTTAAGTGCTGCTAGAAACATGAGAGGCGGATGAGTTCCTTAAAGGACTGCCTTAAAAATAAAGTCCTTTCCTGGCAGCGTGAGGAAACGCAAAGGAAGCACCTTTTCTTGGCAAAGTTTCACGCTTCAAATAACTACAAAATAAACTTCTCACTTATTTGTTAAAAGGTGTTGAGGCATTTGCCAAGTGATGTGGGCTGTCAGTTGTTTTGTATTTTACTTGATATAGTTGGTTTACGAAACTTAAAAAAAATCTACTCGTGTAAATAATTTAACGTAGTTACATACTAATTTCTTCGGGGCTCTTTGAAGTCTGATGGCAAGTTTTGTACTGTATTATTTGAGTTAAGCCAAAGCTTTATTTCAGAGGCCTTTAAAGCTTAAGTGGATTGTGTGCTTGCTTTAAATAAAGTGACTAAAATACGGTTTTGGGAGGCTGCACTCATGTTAAATTGCTAAATCAAGCTTTTTTGTGTGCTGTGGGAGTTCCTAATTACTGATAACTCTCTTCTTCTATAAACTCTATCCAGAGCAGCTTTTTCTTGGGCTTTATCTGAAAACTTGTATTTTGACTTCTCATCTGCATGAAGAAACTGTCAGGCGGAAAATAAAAGTTTTGTGTTGACTTTGTAACTCTGACAACTTCGTAGGACAAACTTTCTGCTTTGGTGAGCTGGACGTGAAACAAAAATACCAACAGCTTATGTATCCTATTTCTTGTTTTTACTGTGTCACACTTTTGTTCCTTCTTTTAAACATAATAAAATAATGAGGTACCTTTGTCCATTTTTTTATCTCTGTGATCTTCTTCCCAGATTTGTTCCCGAAAGGATGGTCCCTTTCAGTTTCCCTCTGTCCAAGTGTGCACTTTGGGACCCAGTCCCCATGGGCGATGTCATTGGCGCACACGTTACCTACTACAGGTATCAATAACCCTTTTTGTGAAGTTGAAGGTTAAAGTAAATTATGAATTGTGTGATTCAAAGCCTCGTTTTGAGTTTTTGATGCTGTTGTATGACAAGACACAAGGACTTATGTTATAAGCATACAGGGATTTTTATTGTAAAGATTTGAGTTTCCCTTTCCATGGGGTAGCACAGTCAAGTGGGGTTGGAGGGGTCTCAGTCTAAAGTAACTTAGTTTCTTTCAGTTTTCTCAAGTAACTGCATGTTTGTAGCTTTCTTCAACACGTTTTTCCTTGTCTCTAAATATATACAGAGAAAAACATGGGTTTTTTTACAAATGGGATGCAGATGGTGTGTCTCAGGTAAAACTTACAACTAAACATTTGACTTGCTTCAGTAATCTGGATTAAAATATTAAAAGTTCCTATGTTTTGGTTCTTATTGTTTGCTCAGAATTGGTCTAGGGGCAAATCTGAAGCACTTTGGAATTTCTAGGGCAGGATATTCCAAATCTGACTTGAAAAACAAATGGAGGGTAAAATTTAATGATTATTACTTATATGGGTGATTTTTCTGTAGGTGCTACAAAAATCTTGCTGTAGTTATTAGAGCAAGTATGTGGATATTTGTGGTGGGTAGCCCTTACATAAGGGACCTCCACTTGAATTTGCCACATAGTCTTCTTTGAGTTAATATTAAAACCTCAACAGTTTAACAAAGTTTAAAATAAATTACTTTTATGGAGGCACTTCACTTAATCTTGAGCAGGTAGGATATGAGGCACCATCACCATATTCACATAAACCAGTAGCTTCATTTTCAACTTTGACTGCTTTTCAGGCCAAAATCAGATAAGCTCTCTCAAGCTAAAATAACATTGATGTATTTACTGCCCTAGATTCCAATTTACTACAGTTTTTACCAAATAGTGGTTTTATAATTACCTAACCTTTCTCCATACTTGCATTCCTGTGTCACTGGGCCCAGTGTGTTGCTGCTTTAAGCATCCACAGTAAATATAGTGCTAAAATGAGTTAACACCACTTCAGAATTAGTTAAGCTTTTTTGCCTATTCTACTCTTTAAACTTATGAGACTTTTTAAAGGTTCTGTGTTTTGCTTTTAGTGTTTCTAACTTTTCCTGTGTGCTATTAAAATAATTCACTTGTGTTCACCTCTAGTTTTTGTGACAATAGTGCCCTTCAGATGAAAAAGCTTTTCCCTCTCATTGTTACTTATTCTCCATAGAAAAAAAAAGCTCTTCTCTCTCCTTGCTATTTATTCTCCATGGGAAAAATTGTTTTTCCCTTCTGATGTTGGTTTGCTGGACTAGTCAAGCCAAATATTCTTGTTAAGATGGTTTGTGACTTAAACTTGCTTCTTGTCTCTCCTCAGAAACCCCAAGTTATCCCTGCTGGAGAAAACCTTACGCCTTGCCTATCGCCATGCAAAGCAGAATGAAAAGAAATTGCTTGCCTGTTTTCTGCTTGGGACCCTTGCAGTAAGCGAAGGTAATTTTAAGCATCAGGTAGACAGTCAATACTGGCTGGTTGAGTAAGCTGTTAAGTAGCCTGAGTTGTTGCTTTTGGACTCTTAACTTTCTTTGTTTGTTTTAAAGATGGGGAAGGCGTAACGCTGACAGTCGACCGCTTTGATCCTGGTCGAGAAGTTGCTGGCGGATCGGGCAAAATTCCGACTGCATCTCTCCCTGGAGACTTTCTGATTCCATGTACAGTCAGTGCCTGGGGGCCTCCTTCAGATAATGTTATAGTGCACAGTGCTGAAGATATCGGCTCGGCTTTCAAGGTTGGCAGCTCTTAGCTGGGTCTCTTAAACAGTAAACTCCTCCAGGCAGGAGGCTGGACTGTGCACAGGGCTTGATTCCCAACACAGCAAGCTTATGGTTGAGGCAAGACTACGTAGTTAATTATGTGAGATGAGCTACCTGAGTGTCATTGAAAAGTGTATTGAAAACTGTTGAAATCAGTTAGTCATCACAGGTGTTTAAGGATCCCACAGTCTTTAATCTTGGACTAAAATCTTTCTGTCTGACCAAGGTTTTTCAGCTGGTGTAACCACCATAACCAGCAAAACAGTGATTGCAGCAAACTTACTTAAACAAGAGAAAACAGCTTTTTTTTTTTTTTTCTTTTTTAAACTATTATGAATGAATTGCAGTATTTAGGCAGTTGTTGATAAGGTGTTGCTAGGGAAGTGGCTCACAAGAAACATGTAAAGCCTTCTGTAGGTTAGTAACCGTAGTTACTGTGCCTGTCATTTCTGTGCTCTGCTGTACACATAGAGTGTACTAAATCCACCATCCAGTCCTGTAAATTTTTCCCTGTAGTTGTTGTAGTGTGTATTTTATAGCACAAATTAAGCTTGCTTCACATCTAAATTTTCTCATGATTATACATCCAGATGTTAAATTACAAATTTCCTGATTGCAAGTAAGAAAACTTCGACAGATCAGCTTGGGCCTTCTAGTTGTCTGTTACTCATATAAAAATATAATAACCCTAAGTTTTTTAATACATCATAAAACAAAGCTAAGGTATGCATCACTAATTTTTCAAGTGTATTCTACATTAGTCACTATATTTGGTAGAGCAATGAGCTTTGGAGACCTGGATTAATGGCTTTTTGTATAGTACCTGTTGCAATAGTAGCTGTGATGAATGATTTGAGTTCCTAATGTAATACGTCTTGAATCATGGTAATCACAGGAAGATAAGTGTATTTAACTCTTCTTTTTTCCTTACTTCTAGGGTCTGCAGAACAGTCTGTGCAGTAAAGAATCACTGGATCTTTCTAAACTGCTCACTATTAGAGCTCACATTGTTTTCACAGAAAACCTGGATAATCTACATTTTAATTTTCGCTGGGCTTCTATTACTGTGGCGAATACCTTGGAATACACCCCCGTGAAGTCTGTCCCAATTATTCCAACAGCCCTTGCAAGAAATTTGAACAGCCCTATGAGTATTGCACAAGTTCAAGGAACCTGTAAATGTGGGTGAGTAAAAGGTATTGCTAAAGCTGTCAAAGTTGCCTGGCAGTTTGTTGCTTTTCTTAAAGGAGGTGGGTAGGAGAAACCTCAACTGTACTTTTCTTTTTAGTAAAATACCTGGCATAAAAGTAACATAACTTCTGGTCTTGGAAAAATACTGAAAGTTGTGAACAAGAAACAGGAAATGGGGTGGAGCAAAAACATTAACTGGTTCAGTAGAAGTTCTTGCTCTTGGCTTCAGTAGAAGGATCTTCCTACTGGGGTGGGGAGACACACCTCTAGATAACATAATAAATATAAACACCATCCAGCTTTTTAAACAACAGCAGCACTTGTCCTGGAATGAAAATCAGATGAATGCAAATCAAAGCTTCTTTTGTTAATGGTGCTTCTAAGATGGTATTGGGGAATCATCATTCTGACTGGGAACTAATTTAGTAGGATGAGCTAAGGATAGATCAGGGAAACAATCTGAAGCAACCGAATGTCATTTTATTTGGAGAGAGACTTTGAGTGCCTCTCTGAAAGTTACTCTTCAAATTTAACGTGACTTGCACTTCTGGATTTGTTGTGAATACTAATTCTAGTATTCACTAAAATACTAGAATTAGTACTACTAATAAGTACATTTTATCTTTGATAATTCTTTCATACATGGGGACTTGATGAAAAGCTGAGGAGTTGCTGTAAATGTGGAATAAGAGCAGTTTTGATTATTTTATTTTTTTCCCAAACTTCTTTTCTCACAGTATTTTCTAAACTCGTATTTTTCCTCTTCAGGATTTTTTCCTGAAAGACTGCCTTCCAAAATACTAAAAAAAAACCCCAACTTTTGTTTTCTTTCAGCTACCTTACTATGGACCAAACACGGAAATTACTTTTGCTGCTTGAGTCTGATCCCAAGGCTTACGCTCTGCCATTAGTTGGAGTGTAAGTGTTGTACTCTGTTTGTCCATGTTAATACACATTGATTTGACATGTATCTGAGGGATTACACAGTGCAAGCTTGGTAACAGAACTGGCTCTAACTGGATATTTTTTTCTTACTTCTAGTTGGCTGAGTGGAGTTACTCATATCTGTAGTCCTCAAGTCTGGGCCTGTTGCTTGCGATATTTGTTCAGTTCTTCAATTCAAGAAAGGCAAGTCACTTATATAGGTAAAACACAGAAGCTATTGGCTGCCTGAAAATGTATTCCACAGAAATGCATGGCAGCATGGGCTCTGTTCAAAGATACTTGAGGGAATTCTGTGATATGTATGTTGTATAGAGGTAGAGCTGTCTGTTTTAAATGTTCTTTCTGGTTTTGGCTTCTGCCTCAAGAATTTTCTGGGACTGAATTGTTGGAAAGCTGGACTGATATCTCAAAGACAGAAGAGGGTAAACATTAATATGAAGGTCATTGCATTTTAGTTTAAATAAGAAGCTGCAAGCAGGAAATAGTACTTTAAACAGTGATGGAGTTTTGATTTTTAGCTTTTCTTATGGGTATTTTCCTTGACATAGGCTTTCTCCCTAGTTGTATCTGACCAACATATTAAAGCATATTGCTTTGCAGCCAATGCTGCCCTGTTATGCCTTCCTGTTAAATAGTCAGGTTTTTTAATAGTATTTGCATTCTGGGGTGGTTTTTTTTCATTATGATGTTAGTAGATAATCATTCCTCATTCTCTAAATCTTTTCACCTGTGATGTTTGGCAATTTATATTTTCATGGAAGCTGGGAGGGAGTTCAGGTGTTTACGGTTTAAAACTGCACTTCAGTTAAATGAAACTTTAAAATATGCTCCATGCATAAGCACTTCTTCTGCTTGACCACACCTGTTTTTAAGTTATAAAGTAAAACCACATTTGGTGAACAAATGTGTGTGTACTTACAGAATAGACTTCCTTGCCTTAACAACTTAAATACATCCAAATACAGATAAGAGCCCAATTAGATTATTAGACAGAGAAGTTAGATGCTTGACTCTCATTATCTCTCACTGATTTCATCATGGAACTGGATTAGACAGATTTGATGAACCATGCAAACAGAATTAACCTCTGCAGGCTAACTGGTTAATCTGCCTCAAACATTTTTAACTCTTTAAATTGTAAGCATAATTTTGAAGTTGTATGTAAATGCGTTTTCCAAGCATCCTGTTTCTACTGCTTTAGAGAAATATATTATTTAAAGAAAAAGCAAACAAAAAAAATTCCACAAACAAGCATTTTACAAGTGCTATAAAAAGAAAGTAGTACTACCTTTTCCTGGAAACACATTATTGTCATCATCCTTGAACTTTTGTGTTAAATGCTGACTTGTTACTCCTTGTTCTCAGCTTGTAGAAAAAAAAAAACCTTCAATATAATTTTTTCTTTTAATTTCTTTGCTAATGAGAATTTTTTTGATGTTTAGGGATAACTGAACCACTAAGTGTCTCTATAATACATCTTCAATTAGATTCTAAAAAGAAAATTAAACAGTATCATTTTTACAGATGTTTTCTTCTATGCTATTCTTGAAGTCTTCCAGGAAGTCATTTAAAGTCCTAAGTGATCATACAGGTTTGAACTACAAAGGAGATGAATTTCTCTACTTTTCCTTGATTCTTGTATGTGGTTTCAATCATAAATCCACCTGCTTCATCTGTAGCTCAGTACCATTCAAAGTGCTGTGATTCACCAGTTTGCTAAACTGTGTGAAAATTTGCTCCCTGTATTGAGAATCTAAGGGCCTTCTTCATGTTTAAGTTTTTTAATGACGTGTTTTTCTTCTATTTCAGGGTGTTTTCGGAATCTGGGAGGTTTCTTACTGTGCTTTATTCATTGACACACAAGGAACCAGAGTTTTATGAGTGTGTTCCTTGCAGTGGACAGGCTGAACTGGGGTTTCAGATCTTAACTTGCCATGAGACAGTACAGCTCTTCAAAGTAAGTGGCTTGGTTTCCTATTGCATCATGGTACTTCAAAGATTGACTTATAATGTGACCCAAGTGGAACTGCAGTGCTTGAAAATGATGTAGCTCTATAAAGCTACCTTTTCCCAGTGATTAGTGTAAATGCAGTTTGTCCCTCAAACTGGGACATGACTTCCAAAGTCAGCACTGCTCACTTTTCTAACAGCATTAAGGATCCGTCTTTGAAATGTGCTGTGTTGTGCTCTCCTGCCAGTGACTTGGGCTTTATGAGCAGAGATTCAGACTTCCTGTAGCATTTGTTAATCTGGTGTGCTGTGTGTGCACTGGCCACATCTAACAGCTGCTGTGGGTGATGCTTTCTAGAGAGCAAAGCTGAGGACTGTGCTTTGCTTGAAGTTGAATGCAAAAAGGAATTCAGTGGTCACTAATCAACAGGTCTCTTGTTGCACTACAGTAATCAAGTACAAACAATTTTATCTTTTTGCAAAGTAACTCTTTGAAAGAATTTTATGATACAGCCTCTGGGACATAACTAGTAAGGTTTGAGGAAATTCTAGGAAGTATCATTCCCTTGCATGTTTTCCTAGGCTTGTTCAGAATCTGAAGTTGAATTGTTAATCTGCCCAATAAGTGCTGCTGTGCTCTGGCAAAGAAGCAGCAACTGTAGTGTGTGTCCTGTGCTGTGTTGACCCTGTTCTTCCAATTAAATTTCCCTATTCAGGGCTGCCTTCCACCTTTAGCCTAAGTGCAGCTTAGCTTTTTGAAGATGACCATCCTCTCAACAGAGATTCACTTCTGTTGCCTCCAGGACTTGCCCAGCTGTGGTGTGTGAAGCAGTATAGGAACATTTGCTGTTTCCTATAGTGGTGAAGGCTTGTGGAGGAGTGTCTGAGCAGTTACAGCAAGGAAGCATCTGCTCATGGCTATAATTAGCCCAACCACTTCACAGAGTAGCAGGGGAACAGCGTTAAACAGGAAGGGAAGTTGCCTCCCTCCTTGTAGTGGTGAAAAATTTGAAAGTAGAGGACAAGCAGAAAATAATCCCATAAACGTCCTTAAAACTGTTTCTTTGGGAGTGGTACCTCAGTGATTGAAAGTCTGAATGTTTCATGCTTCACAAATATGGAACACTTTTTTCCAGAATGTTGAACCCTCAGACAAGACCCCTATCCAATTTGAGTTGAGTGCAGAAAACCAAAATGCAGAAACTGAGTTCTTCAGCAGAGTTTGCAAGAAACTTCCAATCAGAAGGTAAATCTTTCAGACGCCTTTTACATGCAAAAATTAAATGTTTATTTGATGAGGTTTCTGACCTCTTCTGTGCCATGTGTCAGTTTAGCTATGTGTACATATTGTTGCATTAAAATCTGTGTATGTGCTTTTATTATTCCTAGAGTTAATATTTTTTCAAGTGAGATGGTTGAGTTGACTTGTATTCCGAGAGAAACTACTCAGAGTTCTGCTCTTGGTACTGGTGGTTGTAATACAGTCAATGTTTCTAAAAAGGCTTCCGTACTGATGAAGCTTAGTTCACTGTATTAAGCTTTTGAGATCTGTCCTTTGAAGCAAATCTCTAATTGAAATCTACTTAAGTTGGTAAAAATTCCTTTTTTCTTCCCACTTCTCACAGCTCCAGGACCTGGATAGGTTGAAATTTAGCAATTTTAATAACCTGGCTTATCCATCAAATTTTTATCTGTAACCGAGGTGGCCTTTATTTTCCTTCAAACAATGTTACAATCTTTACTGGAGCACTTTCTATCTTTAATATAAATCAGTGCTTTGCTGTTAGAATGTCACTTAAAAGATGTGTATATGTGAGGCTGTGGGGAGGGAGGGTTCGTATCTCTTTGCCCAGAAGCAACATTTGTACTTTCACTGTTTGATCTTAAAACTATTTGCTGTGTGAACTCCCTGTCTAACCAGGGAGAAGATGGATAGCAACTGCTTCTTGGAAAAATGATGCTGATATTGCACTGTAGATGGCACAGTGAAAAACATGAAATTTCGTGTTAGTGCTGCCAAATCTGACAACCAAACGTTTTTACTTTGATTTATTTTGGTTTTAGTCCTCTCCAGGGCTCTTCACCCAGCAAGTTGTCAGCAAGCGATCACGACTCTGGTGTAGAAGATGAGGATTTATCCCCCAGACCAATTCCAAGTCCTCACCCAGTGGGTCAACAGGTAAGTAAATAATTGCTCTGGGCATCTCAAATGTGACAGTTGGAGCAGCAGAACTCATTGTAAGGGGACCAGAGAGTGTAAAACCTCTGTCTCAAAGTGCTGGAAGGGGAAAACAGAATTGAAGAAATTGAGAGGCCTAACTCCTGCTCTAGTTAACCTGCCTTTTTTCCAGTATTCTAGACACTTTAATTCCTGTATATGCTAGGATTTGGAAACAGAGATAGTAGTTTCTACTTTAAGAATCTTGCTGCTGTCCAGTGGAAGAACTGTGATGTCAGAAGCAACGACAGAGACAGCAAACTCGTGTGGTTTTGGGTAAATAAGTAAATAAAGATCTCCTGTCCTTTTTTTACTGAAGTGTATACAAATACAATAAATAACAGCCCTTGTACGGTCTACAAGGATGCAACAGTTGTGGATTATTAAAGAAGTTCTGTTGTACCAAGCTCCTGGGTCTAAAAATAGCAAGAGGGGACATGTAGTTCCCTTCTAGAAGGGGAATATGCATACTTTGAAATGACATGGACCATTCATTTGGTACACATGTCTGTTATGCTGCATGAAAGCAGTTTTTTTCCCTTAAGAATGACCCTAGAGAGCTTGCTGCTTTTTCTGTATCTGGATTCTCCAGTCTTTTAGGAATGTATTCAATGTGTAATTGATTTCGAGCTGATGATCGTCATACATTGATTTTAAATTAAAACATTTTCTTTGAGGAAATTCTGCATGTAATGATCAGATAATATTTTTAAATTATCTTAAATTTGTGTAATTGTCCTTTCAGGTTACCAGGATTTTTCCTTCAGTGCCAGAACTGTCACTTATTTTGGATGGGAGTTTCATGGAATCAGGACAATTGTCTAAGCCTATGGGGACTTCAAATGCTAAAAGTCTACCCTCAGTGCCAAATCAGCCTATTAAAAAGAAGTCCTGCTTGAGATCTACATGTCACCCCACCCAACACTCTGAAGACAGGCAGAACTTTTCTGCTAATATGGGAGATCCCTCTTTGAGGCAATTACCAAATCCTATAAACCAGAAAATTCCGGCTTCAATGCCTTCCAGAGGAAAGCAAGCTCTAGTACAGCAGCAGATGCACTGTAAGAACACTTGCCCTCAATCAAGAAAAAGTTCAGGGTCGTCTTCTCCTTCAACCCCTTGTAGTGGGCCTTCCCCAGATACATCTGTGCACCACCCCAGAAAGCCATCAGAGAGACTCGTATTAAATCCCGAAAGTGTCGCACAGCAGGGAGAGCCTCCGGTTAGGAGAACATCGGTATCCTCTTCCAAGCAGCTTCCTGCTGTTACACAGCCAGTCCTCTACAACTCTGCTTTCTCACCAGAGAGCTGCAGACACCCACCAGACCTGCAGGTGCCAGTTCAAGTGCCACCTTGCTGTCCAGGATGCAGCTGTCAGTGTCCTGCTTCCATCCACTATAATCTGGTAAACTCGTGGCAAGGAATTGCTAAAATGAACCCCAAACACGGAGCGGAGGTCCAGTTGGAGATGGCTCAACAGAAACCATGTGCAGTGCTCCATCAAAATATCATTTGCCCAAATATTTGCTGCAATCCAGGATATGCCCCAAGCGGCCCTATAAGCCCGAGCTGTCATGGGAAAGCAGGGAGCTGTTCTCTGGACAACAGCTTATCACCTGGAGCGAGGATGCCGTCAAGTGCGGGCCCCTCGAGTCCACAGTTCTGTGCAGCCCACTCACCCTGCCTGCACACGCCTGCTTCTAAAGCAGGATCAGATAATGGAATGATGGGATTATCTCCAGATGCATACCGGGTTCTTACAGAGCAAGATAGACAACTCAAATTACTTCAAGCTCAGGTTTGTGGAAATGGCAGCTTTCTCCTCTGGCCTCTTAGTGATTATCATTTGATAGTTCCACTGCCAAAGGAATTAAATTAACTGTTGTCTATCCATGTTGGAGCAAGGGAGGCTGTCATACCAGCTGCAGTCTGGGGATGGAGAGGGGTCCTGATGAGCTCTGCTCGTTGGTGTCCCTTAAATGAAAACTGTTTGTCTCACATCTAATTCAATTTTGTGTTTATTTTATCATATTACCATAACATGAAAGTTTCCCTTTAGCATCTTTTGCAATGCAAAATATATAAATGCCTTGTCACATATATGTTTGTCCGTGTAAAAACAATAAGTTACTGCTTAGGCTTTGAAATTATTGTAAGCATACAGGTGAAGCACGGAATGTTCTCATCTGTTGCTTTGTCCACCTGCAAGTCTGCACCTCCCTGAGCTTTTGCTTTGAAGATTTCAGTTGTCTGCAGCAGACTGACAGGATTCATTAGATCTTTGTTGCTGTGCTGGAAAAGTGGACTTTGGGAATCTCACTGAGTTCTGTTACCTTACCAGTTAAGTTTCTACAAAGTATCAGCCCCTTAATTAAATTGCTGTCTCTGTATTTTGCAGAGTATGATTTGAGGCTGAAGAGCCAGAGTTTAAATTTTGCTGCTGCTGCTGAATGATACAAATCAGAAAGTTGTTTACAGTACTTGAACTAGAAAATTACAGCTGAAATAAGCTTTTGTTATACTTCCTGTATGTCAAATCAAGCTCTCAAACATGGGTTGTGCATGAGAGACACCTCTCCTTATTGCAGAAATGCAACCTTTACTGCTATTTTTCCCTGGAGCTGCAAACTAATGGGTGGACAGAATGGATGCAAATCCTAGAGTGAAGATTGCCTGGGCAACCCTAATTTTATCATTTAAGTGCTTAGTTTAATTAATACAAAGTTGGTATAGGGACAGTTGGCATATAAATGCTTGGCTGGTAAGTCGGTAATAGGCTTTGTGTATGAATGAAAGGGACAAGGAATACTTCCAACAAGTGTGGTGCAAATAGGCTTTACTCAAGCTGTCTTGGTGCTGGCTTTGCCAGTGTGCTTAAACCTCTTCTTTGCTAGCTCTGCCAACATCAAAATTGGTGTTTTGATGAATACTGTGTGCACTGCTGAGAACTGGAAGGTTATCAGAACTTCTTTGGCAGTGCAGCCTGGACTTGAATCCAGATCTCAGAGGGACCCAATTTAGTAATTCACTTTTGCCTATTGTAGTTCATATGTAATTGTGCAAATCGTAACTTCCCGATAACTGTTACAGATCCAACGCTTACTGGAAGCACAGGCTCGCCAGGCTTGTTCCTCCCAGCCGGCAGCAGCAATCCATGCTCTGCAGCCCGAGAAGCAAAGGGACCTCGTTTCTATGGAAACACAGACCTCACCATGTTCGCACATGAGGAGGAGTGTGAGCGTTGCTGTGAGCACAGGTAACGCTTCATTCTTTTAAAACAGACTGGCGCCGCTTTTTCTGGGTGTTTCTGGGATTTATTTGGCCAGGGAGGGAATGTTTTGCAGAACTGCTGAAGCTGTGCAAACGTGCACCTAGATCCACAAGCCAGCTAAGTTCTCTTGGTGTTACTTGCAAGTTTAGGCTGGAGTTACTTTTGTCTTTGGGCTGTAATGGCAGTGACTGCCATCACTGAAAGAATTATTTGTCCAATAGCTTTAGAAAGATCTTGTATTTAAAACTGTGCCTTACTGAAAGAAAAATCCACATCTTTTTTGAATTAATACACTGTTTCGAAAAGTAATAGCTTCTGTGCCATATAGGGTTCTAATAAATATATTATCGATGTTGTTTGTAAATCATGCATGAAGAGGAGACTGTATTTGCTTTAATTTAGGCAAGTTATGCAGCTGTATCTGTAAAGTTACATATTAATGTATTGGTTCCTGTTAAATCCGTGGAATTATTGTGGTTAGTCTGGAGGAAACTTTCAAACAGGCTCAAAGTCAGTGCATTAAAATGATTTAATATGACAATTTCTTTTTGTCAAGTATGCTTTGGAAGAAACTAGGACATGAATGATGTTTTGGCAACTCTTAGCTGATTTAAACCCTAAATCACTTTTTAAATGGCAAAAAGAAACGTGAATTGGAGAAAATTATTCCTTTGGCTTTACAAAGCCAAAGTGTCTCAGAAGAAAGTAGTGACTTTCTTAAATGGGTAAATCTTTAATTTTTGTCCTAGGTGCTAGTTTATTTTGGAATACAGCCTCAGAGAAACAAGACGATTCCATACCCCAGGGGAAAAAAGAGGATGAAGAGATTTCCAAGGAAGACATAAGCATTTCAATTAGTGCTGAACAAGATGCAAGTAATACAAGTATTGCTTCTTCTTTAAGAGTGGTTGACATTCCCAGCTTCGTAGAGAGTACTCATCTTGTGGAAGAAGGAACTAATCAGAGCATTCCCCAGTAAGTAACCAGAAATATCTCGTGTTCACATAATAGGCTGAACTGCCTTTCATAAGTTACTACTTTCATAACATTTTTATCCTCGGAAATTATAAATAGTCACCTGACTTTACATTGTGTTCTTTCCTTCTTTCTTTTTTAATTGTGCATCGAATTGTGCAGCTCACCAAAACACAGTTGCCTTTAGAGTCTGCATTTATCAGTCATGCAGGTTTAGCTTGCCTACCTATCAGCAGGAGCTGATGGTAAAAGCCTTTAACTTGTAAAAGCATGTACAGTGCTGGCAGCATTCCTTTTCTTACCTTAAATCCTGACTGAAAAAGGGGATGCTGCTATAGGCAGTTGTTTTCTTACAGTGGCTTTTCCCTGTCAGCGTTCAGGACTCTTCCAGTTCTGAGGGTCTTGGGATGAAGAGTTTATGATTACGTGACTGTTCCCTGAGTTTTTCTAGATTTTATACCTAATTACTTTGTGTGTAGTGAATGCAGGTACTGACTTCACTGCTGTTAGTTTAATGATTTTTAAACTCAGATTATTTATAGTGCAATGACTAATCCCAAACTGATTTCGGAAGTTATTTTATAACTTTCATTTTCTAAATGGATGCTATTTCTACATATATTCTATAGGGAATAGCTCAGAAATTTAGCACTTTTAGTGATATAATATTCTCTAAGTGTAAAAAACCAAAAGAGGGAGAATACCCTTCCAGTTAAATCAGGTTTGTAAAATAATCATATTGAGAAAGATGTTGGTAATTAAACTATAACTTAGACATTCATAGTCCTTGATTAAAGTACTCTCTGCAAACATATACTGCTACCACAAATACGATGGATTCGAATCAGTCTTCTGAATGTTGTATTTTAGGATGATGCCGTTAAAGGTTCTCTTCAACTTGGATTCATAAACCTGCAAAATAGTATAAGTATCCTAGTAAGAATGTAGAGCATCACCCAGATTTCTTTGAGGAGGAGGGGAACATTTTTTGGAAATGATGAATAATTGCTAGTGTAACAGTAGCTGATAACCTACATTGACTATCTGGTCTATCACGTGGTTTAAATCTTATCTCTTTCAACACAGGCAATTGATCAGTTGAGTTCTGAAATTCCCTTATCTTACACTTGTCTCCTCAGGAGGAACAGGAAGGGGGAGGAGGGTCGCTTAAGGATCTCGTCAGGATGATGGTAGTATTGATATGTCTGGTCTCAAAAGGTTTATGCAGTGCACACACCAGCTGGCTGAGGGGGATGCAGAGCATCATGTTGTAACTTGTTCTAGAGTATTTACCCATTTTACCCTTTATTGCTCCTCTTTCACATCTGATTTTGGGAAATATTTCAACTAGGTGTTTGTTCTCAGTTCGTGATACTGAGTGTGCATGTGTGTACCTGAAAGTGTCTGGGGAGTTTTTAAACTACCACAGGATCAGTTACTCACCTTGGTAAAACCAACTTTTTGAATAAATGTTTCAAAGCATATGGAAGATATTTTTTCCTGAAGGCTTTCAAGTGCACATACAAATGCTGAAACATAAGAAGAACTCAAATTGTTAATAACCTTCCTTTCATCTGCCTTAAGGTTGTCATAGAGTGTCATTGAGTTTTGTCTAGTCCAGAGAAGCCATTGCCACTTTTAAATCATCTCTTGAAAAACTCTTGTAGTGTTACACTGTTTCCTCAGTCCTCAAATGACTTTTGAAAGAAAGTGACTGCAGAAAGGAGCAAAGCCTCCAAGCAGCAGGCAAACCAAAAGGATCTGTTTCCAGTACTCGATTTTAATCCTCCTCTGTTCATGAAATGATAAGGTAGATGCAGTGATAATTATGCTTCTTCTGTTTCAAAGGAGTATCTAGCTCTGTTGGTGTTCTCTTCCAGGAATGGAAACGTCTCTCAAGCACTTGTTCGCCGCTCATCCATGGAAGAAGGTGTCAGCGTGTCTTTACAGAAGGAACCATCAGAGGGAGCCAGCAACCAGGTGGTGGTAACAAGTGAGCAGAACTCGGA
This sequence comes from Manacus vitellinus, assembly GCF_001715985.3. NCBI lineage: Eukaryota > Metazoa > Chordata > Aves > Passeriformes > Pipridae > Manacus > Manacus vitellinus. Next base: position 11,720,194 of record NW_021939546.1, read on the forward strand.
GCCACCCGCCTCGCTGCTGCCTCGGCATCCCTCAGGGGATCACAGGCTTTACCAGGATTTACTGGTAATTCATGCACATTTTATATTCTGCACTGAGTGCAACAGTCAAAACAGCCACTGCTGAAGTTATGATGTGGTATTGGCATCAGTGAAAACTGCGTGTGGTTTTCAAGTTCACGTGTTGTGCTCTACTGAAAGTTCCAAGTTGTGGTTCTTCTTTTTTTTCTTTCTAAAGGTTTAAGTGGTTATTTTGTACTTCACTCTTTCATGCATACAAGGAGTACTGTCTACTGTCTAATAAATAGTAATTCCTTACTTCAAAGATATCAGCTGGTAACTTCCCAAATTAGTGGTCTTTAAAATAACAGAGCATTTTACCTTCAAGTCTCTTAAAGGGTAGATACTTTAATCTTGACTAATATCAGTATATGATGTGCTTAAATTCAGAACAGACTCTTACAGAAAACTTGAAATATAAGATGTTCCAGTGTTTGACTACACTGCTCTGAGTTTAGGTGATTGCATCTGAACTGAATCTGAATTTGCCTTCTTTGTCAGAATAAGCTATTAACCCATCAAGTTGTATTTGAAATTGCATAAGGATAAACCAGGATTTAGGTTTTTGACAAGTCCTGCATGTCATATTTTTTGTCATGTGCTTTCTTCCCCGCTCCCTTTTTCTGTAGGGCCAAGTAAACCACCTCTTAAAGTCCTCAGAAGAGCAAGATCACTTGCCTGTAAAATCTGTATTTGTTAATGATGATGGTCCTAAGTATCAGGATATTGATGGTACAACAGAAGTGGCTTCAGAGACTGACACAAGAGTGGTGGATAAAGAGAGTGTCATTAGTGCTACACTCAAACAGCTGAAGAGTCTTGGAGTGACACTGGACTCGCCTGACAATATGAAGAAAAATACACACAAAGTGGAGAGTGCCAGGTAAAATACTGGTGGGTTTTGAATAGTAATTTGTAGATCCAGCTGAAAATGAAGATTGGCTCAATGGGTAAAGAGAAGAGACTGTGTTCCTTGCCACTGGGGATTTGGTTGCAACTTGATCTACATTTCCTGCAAAGATGAAACACTGGCTCATGCTATGGGCATTTCAGATAGGTTTAAGAGCTCTGCTAGTAAGTCAGATTATTTAAATATAACACAAGTAGTTCTAGCTGCTAGAGCATCTGGTGATCCTTGAAGTATTGTACATGCAGTAGCATGCAATTTCCTAGAATAATGAGGCTGCTTGAGTAATTTCAATCCTTTGGGCTATGTCAAAGTATTCCAGAGAAACACTGGATTTGGGAGACTGAATGTTAAAGAGCTGTGTATTTTCTCACTGCTTCTTAACCTTTGTCTTGCACTTCACCAGTGTACATGAAATTGTTATCATGGCTTTGGTATCTAATCAAAACTGATTCTGTCCTAATTGCTTGTTACTGTCAGTGCTTTGCCTTGAATGGAGAGACTGCAGAGGCTGGGGAGGGAAACAACCTTGTTGAAACAGAGGAAGAAACGGAAGTAACTTCTGAAGAAGGGGTTTTAGCACAGGAATTTACTTCTGTAGCTGCTTGGGCATAGGCTGATTGCCTGGTACAGCTTCACTTTCATACTTATTGTCTTCTTGATCCCTGTATGTAGCTGTTATGTAAACAAAAAATCTAGACACCTCCTAATTAATCATCTCTTCAACCACATATCAAAAGCTGTATCCAGTCATACAGTTTCTAACTCTTTTCTCTCCTTTTTGTTTGAATTTTATTGGGTGTTTTTCTGGAATTTCTGGGCTACCCTCCCAACTGGGAGAGTCTGTCAGCGTTCCTTTAATGTGCTAATGAGTGAACCATAGGATAGAACTGGAACTCTTGGGGTTTTTTTCTTCAAACTTGGGGAGTGGGGTGGAGTTCTTCCTTCTGCCACTTTCATGACTGATAAACAATTCCGAGAAAAAGTCTAAACTCAGAAGAGAAAGAAACAACAGTGCAACTCCACAGCATAATGAGTGGTTGTTGTTCTGAGCCAGTTTATTCTCCCTAAGCAAACTTCAGAATTGGTGCTCAGTTAAATAGGAAACCTCTTAACTATTGACATGAGGGGTTTGGGTTTGAGAACTAGTATATGACACGTGTACTGAATGCACTGCTTTATAACCACTGCTGGTGTATCAGAGTTTGTCCTTTCAGTCTTTAACACATAATGTATGCAAGAAATTGGTGTACCAAGCAACAGACTGAATGAACATTTCCTTACTGAAGGATGCCTTCAAAAACTAGAACCTTGCAGGCTTCTGGAAAGAGACATTATGTCAGAGTTTCTGTAAAAATCCTGGAATTGGTACACAATGGGAAAGAGTTGTTCTTGGTCTCTGTCACTGGGCTTGTATCTTCTATCTAGTTATAAAATTTGGGTTGGATGGTAAAATCTAAAGTCTGAGGATCAGAGACATAATGTCACCTCACTGTTGAGGAAAAACCTGCTTTAAAACCAAAACCAGTTCTGAAACCTGCTAGAGGTAAGTTCTTCATATGAGGGCACTTTGTATTGAATCAGAAGTGACTATCATCCGTTCTCTAACAGTGTTTGGATACTGTGGGGTTGAGTAGCTGCTTCTCAGTACACACAGAATGTACAGTCTGGGTGCTGAGCAGCCTGATGGAGCTGTGGTGTTCGGGAGGAAGGACAGATCAGTACAGTGAGCAAAATGATTATACTGTGAACCTCATACTTTTCCTGTAATGCTAAACCAACTTTTTGATGCTTTATTTCAGCATCTTGGCGTGCATAAATCCTGAAGCAGTGGTGCCTGGATTAAATTATATGTCACTTGCCAATGTCAGCATGTGTGGCTTAACTCCTAATGTTGTTGATCTGAGCATGGAAGCAAACGCTATAGCACTCAAGTATCTCAGTGAAAACCAGTTATCTCGACTGTCTCTCAGTCGCTCGGGCCAAAATCCTCCTGCAGATTTCTCTTTCCAAGACATCTTGCATTCGAATGCGGACAAGAGCATGGTAGGTCTTAGCTTAATTTCACCAAACAATATGTCCTTTGCAACCAAGAAGTACATGAAGCGATATGGGCTGATACAGGGCAGTGACAGCAGTGAAGACGAAGAGGAACTGCAGGTTCCAGATGGCAATTCTGGCACTGTCAAAAGAGAAAGCATGCCAGGCAAAAACTGTGCCACTGTGTTGGACAGCTTCAACCACTGGACTGAATTATCCAAAAGAATTGATGGAAGACTTCCCCTTCACCTAAAAGGTCACAGCAGAGAGTTGACTTCTCCACCAGAATTAAACAACCCTGTATTAAGAAATATTGCAAATGAAATTTTTCCTCCCAGAGCAGATCAAGCAGATGAGAACTCAGTTCAGTTCTTAAAGGATTTAAAGTCAAAAACCAAATTGCTACCTGGGAGGATTGAATTCACTGAACAACCTGGTAGGAAAGACGGAGATACTCAGGTGTTCCCTGGAAATCTACGTACTCCAACCCTTGAAACGTTAAACCAGTCAAACAGCTTAAATTCTGTTGGCACCATTCTTGATGTGAAACAGCTCAGGCAGTTGCCAAAGTTGTTCTGAACGTCCCCCGAGATGGCTGGCAACCACTGTTACAAATCAGAGGGACCTCTCTGTAAAAGATTATAGGAAACCACGGATTAAGCTGTCTTTGAAGAGGTCCTTCTGCTGCAGCAGTGTAAAACTTTGCAGAGCTGAGTTTTCAGCCCAGGTCAGGGACAGCCACCTCTAAGTGCCTGGCTGAGGCAGTGCAGGTCAGCACTGACACATGTGCACTTTTGTTTACAGTTAGGTGTGATTTTAAAGCATATGAAAGTTGAATCAACCTGAGCCCAAGATATACTCTTAATATAATTTTAACAGTGATTACTTAAATGTTTTTCTGTTGACTTTTTAAAAACACTGATTTTTACATGTTTGTGCCAACTGTGAGCCACTGATACCGTGTATGGCAGAGCAGGGCAGAGCTAAAGCACTAATTTCTAGAAATTTGCTGAAATGGTTGGATTACTGTATGGGAGTTGTGTCGGGGTGGGGGGGAAGTATAACTGTGGCTTTACTTTGCATAAAATTATCTTGAATTTAGTCAAAATGGCACATGTAACTTTCTGTATCATGAAATCTTTGAAGGAAATTGGGGGGAAACTAGCACTTTTTAAAAACTTTTTTTGTGAATTTTTTCTCTCCCCTCCATGTTTTCTATTTATTTAAGATTACATACTGCTTATAAATGTCAAAGGTTTCATTAAAAAAAAAAATTAGTCTTCAGTTGTCTGATGGTGCCTTTATTTAAGACACATGCAGCTTCCCAGTCACTGTTAGAATGATTAACTGGAAGTTCACTGGTTCACCTGCTCCTGAACTCAAGAATTCTGATACTGGGTGGTGGGGTAAGCAAAAATATTAGATTTACTTTGTTCTGAGTTAATATACAAATGTTCTTTCATCAAGCACTATGGTCTGTCTATTAATGAAACAGCTCTTTTCCATAGCCTTCTGCTGATAATATTCTACAAGGTGAAAAAGTTGGTTATTTATTGTTTAACAGGTCCATTTCTGTTAAGACTCTGACTCTTGTTCAGTTTTCAGGTGTCATAGGCCTCTCTGGGGCCAGGATGTGTTGTCCCTGGTGCTGGAGTCCCGCCGGGTGCCCAGTGCTGGCTGTGACAGCTCTGCCCACCTTTGGCCAGTGCCTCTGAGGACGTGGCTTAGGATTCATGGCTGTGGTGTAACACAGCCCTGTGCTGACCTCCTGGTCCTGGGAATGAGACACCGTTGCTGGAAGTGGTGATTCACTCCCCTTCCCACCGTTCCTGATGGGAGGGCAGTTCAGGATGGCAGTCGAGCCATGTGTTTTCTCCCTGCCTGTAGCACATCCACGTGCTCTAATGGGCGCTGGAACAAACTTTGTTTTAGTGATGACATTGTCTCAACAGCAGTTCAGGCTGTGGTGCTGACCTTGGCTTTCCTGCTCTGATTGTTAAACTAACGGTTAAAACAACCTCCTATAAAATCCTGTGCCTTTCCCAGTCAAATCTGAAGTACTGCGGTGTTAGTTCATGGTTTGTTTGACTGGGCACTAATTGCTAATTAATTTATTACAGAATTGGGGTGAGATAAGCCATGTGCCATTTCAAAGCCAGTACAGAGAGAGGAAGGCAGCAGCTCCCTTTAAGCCATGTCAGAATTTCTCCTCTCACGCAGCCTCTTCCATCAACAAGAATATTTGCTTCCTTTCAGGAAAGGTGCTACTTTTGCTGTGCTGAAAAATAAAACCTTTCTCAGTCCCTGAATCTTCCCTGGATCAGGCATAAGCTTATTATCTGCCAGCACATTTTCTGCTGAATCAGTCAAAAAATAGTTAATGTTTTTGAACATTCCAGTGAGATGAATGAGGCAATTCATACCTCTGAGCTATTGTTGCAGGGTTTTGTTCTTTGTTTCCTATTGTAAAATGTCTGGAAACACAGGAAGATGACAGCTGTATTGGTTAATATTTTAAAGACTTTCTTCAAATGCTCGAGGGCTAGAAACAATTTGAAAACAAAAGCCAAACTACTTGCACACAGCTCAGGACAAGGGTGTGGTGTTATATTAAGTTACACAAATCATATAATCTTGGACAGCAACCTCTGAGCGAGCGAAACATTAATTTACTTGACCAAAGCAACAAAAAACCACCCTTCCCTAAAGCAGCATTTTCTTTTCATAGTGTGGTGCTGAGTAATTTCAAGATGTCTGAGTGTTTCTTTTTTTTTTTTTTTTTCCTGAAGCATCTACTGCAGTTTGAAGTAAAAAACACATGGAAAGCCAGGTCTGGCTTTGTTAACTGGGCAATGGGGCCCAAATTCAAGCACTGGCTCACAAGGGAATGACATGGGGGTGGGGCAGCACAGTTTAAGATTTTAGTGTTTTGGGTTTGGGGTGTTTTTTTTATTTTTCTTCTGTGATTTCTAGCTATCTTTAATTATAATAAAAGATCTTTATAGTGCTTGATTAAAAGGTGCTGGTCCTCCTCGGAGCATCACTGACTGCTTTACTCCGTATCTTTTTGGTTCTCCCCACTCTGTTTGCAGGACTTGCTACCTCTTGTCTAGCGAAAGCGTGGTGAGGGGCCGGGAAGCCCACCCGAGGCAGGGCAGGGGCAGGGAAAGGTGCCACACGTGGGTCCCCTCAGGCTCGGGGTGGGACTGCCGTGTGGGCGGAGGTGGG
>NW_021939546.1:11727355-11728435 GCF_001715985.3 Manacus vitellinus
CCCCGGCTGCACGGCGGCTTTGGGAAGGCCCGGGAGTCCTTGTCCACCCGGGCTCGGAGACCCCCTCGACCGGGCCGAGCCCCTTCCCCGACGGGGCACGCAGACGGACCCGAGCCCCTCTGGCTGCCCCGCATTGCTACAGGGAGACCCAGGGCCCTGTCTCCCCTTCCCCAAATCCCTCTCCTCCAGGCTGCTCCGCTTACATCCCATATTTCTCGAGGGCGAGAGGTGCCGGCTGGGTATCTGCTCTGCTCCCAGTCCCCAGCATCCCCCAGCCTCGCAAGGATGCTGGGACTCCCCTCGCCCCAGCACGGGAGAGAATACGGGGAGCTCGTCCCAGTTCAGCCCTTTAGCAAAAACACACAGGACGGGGGGAGGAAGGCTGGGGATGGGGACACTTCTCTCCAAAACATCTCCTCTAGATGTGCTTTATTTACCTCCTCTCGTCCCAAAGCAGCACACACCCCTTCCCCCTCTCTCAGCATCTCCAACAATTTATTTTGGCTCATTAAATTTAATTAAGAACGGAGTAGGTGTTCCATATTTAATAATAATAAAAAAAAAGGGAGGGGGGGGAACAGGGGCATAATAACCTCCAAGAGGACTAAAATAAAGAATCACTATTCAGATGCGGGCAGCCACAGTGCAATTTTTTATTACTTTTTTTTTTTTTTTTTTTTTTTTGCAGTGTCTTTTTAAGAGCATCTAAGCACACACACATAAAAAGCTAGAAGGCATGCATTCCGGAGTTATTCCTATGCATATCCCTGCAATAATTTTCCGCTTTCCTTCGATAAAATTGCCAAATAATAATGAATCATTTCATAAATAATGGGTTTAGAAGCTTATCAGGGCAGGCGGGCCACTGCTGGGGTTTTATCTCTCTCGGCCACATTGCAGTAGTGTTCCGCTCTCCATACTAAATAGGAAACTGGACGTGATGTGGAATTAGAGCCTACCCAGCTGAAGCCACCCAACACTTACTACAAATATAGCCACGATGCGTAGGCCACAAAATGGCTCCACTCACTTTTCCCAATGAAAAGCAAATGGTGAGTAAAGAGGAATCGGCCCTGCAGC
>NW_021939546.1:11729699-11730779 GCF_001715985.3 Manacus vitellinus
CAGGGGCCGCCCCGGGGTGCTGTTCCCTCCTTCTCTCTCCCCTGCACCCTTCTCTCTCCACTGATCTTTAGCAATCCGGACCCACGAGATCCACCCTCTCCTCTTTTTCTCCCTCCCTTCTCTTCCTCCCAGGATTTAGCAGTTTTATCCCGATGCGGGTGTCCTTCCTCTCTGTAAAGTCGTAAGTACCTTGAGGTGGGAGGAGTAAATTCAGCCTGACACTGAGAGCGCTTTTGTTGAAACAGGAGAGACTTGCGGTGTCCCTACTTAAATATGACACATGTGAGTAATCTCTTCCTATACAATATCGGAATAGGCAATTAGATTTTTCTTTCTAGAGGGTTGGAGGGAAGGCAGGGAGCTTGTGCTTTATGTCGGGTGGCTGGGGTTTTTTTTATTTTTCAGAGAGATGGTGAGATATGGCAAAAAAATGGGATTTCTCTCGCAATTCAGCCCATCAAAAACGGGGAAAAAATTACCCAAGGCAAAGGAGCGAGAAGGATGGGCGGCAGCTCCCTGCTCCGTGAAGCTCCCTATTTATATGGGGAAAAAATAAACCAACCAAACAAACAAACGAACAAAACCTCTGAAAGCGAACGAGGGGATATGTGGGAGAAAAAGCATGGCAATAATCTCCATATCGCTGCCTGCCCTCGGCACGAGGTGCCCTGTCGCGACAGTATTCGTTCTATGGGAGAAAGGGGACAATGCTGTGTGCGTCCGCGGCCGGGCCCCTTCCTCCTTCCTGCTGTAGTGAATGCGCGGGGGGATTGGCTCCGTTAGGGGCTGGTTTAACCCCGTCTCCCCCAAAAAGTGGTTTCGGGTATATTTCGCTGTTATACGAATAATAATAACAGTAAAAACTAGACACGGGAGGAAAAGGGGCCACTCTTGAGGCTGAGGCCGCTGCCGGCAGGCCGGGCCGCGGTCGGGCTGACTCCGCAGGTCGGCAAACACCGCCGGGGCCCCCGATGTGGAGAGAAGTACCCCGCAAAAAAGCGGGGGCGCGCGCTGTGCCTCCTCCATCATTTGGCCGCATAATTTAACTCGGTGCGCCGGGCGCTGGCCGAGCCCTTCTCG
>NW_021939546.1:11732327-11736942 GCF_001715985.3 Manacus vitellinus
CCGGGAGCCGGGGCGGGGGGATGCCGGAGTGTCCTCACGGCCTCTCTGCCTTTCGTTTGCAGCGGGTTTTTCGGCGAACCGGATTCCTTCTCCATGTACGGCAGCAACCGGGTGAAGCGGAGACCGTCTCCGTACGAGATGGAGATCACCGACGGTGAGAGCATTTCGCCCCTGAGCCAGGTCTTTAGGGGGGTCCCCTTCTGCTGAGGGGGGCAAGTTGCTGGACGGTGCCATACTCCGGGATTAAACCCCCGAATAACAAATAACAAAAGGACTAAAGCCCCAAACCGTGAAATGCGAATAGGACGTCTAGGGAGTCAGGGTGGCTCTGCGGTAAGGTTCGGGATAGTGGAGCCCACACCCGTCCCCACTAACGCCCAGCAGCGTGCTCGGTGGGTTTGACTTCACCCAGCGAAGCAGTTCAGTGTAATGGCTAATTACACCCCTCAGAGATCAAATCCGAAGGAAGACCCTAAATGTAAGTCTTTGTTGAAGTTCAGATCAGGGTCCCTGCAGTGAGATGCTGTGTCTGTAAACCCTTTCAACCAGGAGACATTCGCAATGCAGACCACAACCTTGGGCAGAAAGGACAACCTGCCTTTAAACTGCCTGGAAGCAAAGAGCTAACCCTGTGCTGAGGTCTGCAAGGGCGCAATGGGATTGCCTTTTGCATTTTAATTCAGTGTACATCCACACCTTGCTGCCGTCTGCCGTGGAGAAATATCCCGTGGCAGAGCGCGGGAGCAAATACGGCGGGTGACAGTCTGGTGTCTGAGCAGAGATCCCAGGCGTGGGCATTCCTGTCGGAGCCGCGGGATAGTTTCAGAGAATGGAAAGGAGGGAGAAGGCAGTGCAGGATCCATTGCCTGCTCCCCGGCAGCCGGCGTGGGGTGCGGGATGCGGTGTGCAGGGCGGCAGCGCTGCCCACGCAAAGGGGTGTTCGCAAGAACAATTTACACGTGGAAGGCCAACCCGCTCATCTGCGGAGTTAACAGCCCGTACACACGAGATCCATTGAAACGTGTTTTCTCTTTAGCAATTGTAAACACTGTGTTTCAATTGCTGGACAATTATTTTCCTTCTTTTTAGCTAGCTGTGCCTTCTACTCGGCTAACCTAAGATCAAATCCTAATCCACATCACTCTAAAACAATACAGCCCGAAATGACGGGCTCAGGGTATTATCTGCATTAATCAGTCTCTCTCTCCCCACTCTGTGCTCTCCTGGTCCTTTCAGACCGGAGTCCCGTGGGACAGGGGGATGTCACAGCCCTGGCACAAGAAGGGCTTTTTGTCTGGTTTTCAATTCTGGGGCTTAATGGTTACGGTGAAAAGTCCATCAAATCACATTGTCCGACTAAAGCTTTCGACTTGCTATTTAATTAGGTGTTAAGAATTACAGACATACTTGGTTGCAGCCAAGTTTTTGGATATGTTCTTTGATTCAGGTGTACAGATTGGGCCCAATCCTGAAAGTTCTGGCTCATGTGAATTTCCAAGACGGGGCTCAAGACTTTTTGGGGGGAGAAAAACATGTGTCAGACAATGCCGTCTAAACAGGAGCAATTTGCAGGAATGTACATCCCATGCTGAGGCGTCTGTGTGGTCTGATGGGCTTTGCTTATTGCCCTGGTGGTCACCTGCCAGGTGACATCTGTGGCACACAGGGGCATCACTCCTCAGAGTCCCCAGCCCTTGGGAGCTGCAGAAAGGCAGAAAAGTCTTGCCGGGCACTTGGTGTTTGGTTTTCCCTGTAAGGAAATGAGTGGAATTCTTTTGCAACTATTCCTTTATCTATTTTGTGGAAAGTTCGTTGCATTTAATATCTTCTTTAAAAATAACTATAAATGGAGATAAAAACGTGAAAAAGTATCAGTAAAAAAGTATATCCTGGAACTTCGGAAGCTCATCTTTTTATTAGTTTTCCTTAGATCTCTAATTACAATTTTAAAAGCATCAGTCAATCAACTGGAACAAAATCCAGGCAAAAATTCTCATCTGACTGCTTGAATTAATTATGAGGCAAATTTCTTTATAAGAAATAGATCTTCTATTATAACACAGCTATGGGGCATTTTAATTTTCTCCATTGCTTGACATGTTTTGGCCCAAACCTGACCTCTTTGCAAAAGATATTGTTAATTCAGTTCATGCAGGAATCAAGAATATGAGTGGTGTCAGAATTTGTGTTATATACTGGAGCTTGGTTTGGGTGCCCCTGGATGAAAATGAACAAGTCTTTTTTTTCTGATTTCTGACCTGTTTATGAATAGATGCCTTTTAGTTGTCAACTTTCAGTGAACACAGACATATGTTTGAAGCCTGTAAAGACTGGAAGTCTCTCAAGGTGGTTTTGGGGTCTTTTTTTGGTTTGGTTTGGTTTTTAATAAACAATATCCAATGTGGTTTTTTTTTTCTTATAACCTAATGGGAGTATATGGGTTTTAAACTGCTTCTTCTTCTGGATTCAAGGCTGGTTTCTTTAACTTTTCTGGAAACAGCATTGAAGTGTTAAAATTGTTGTATTATTGTAGTGGGTTATAGCACATTCTTCAATACCTTCTTAATAGTGCTGTTGAGGTCCCCTTGGTCCCCACCACAATCCTGTAGCACAGCAGACTGTGCACATCAGGGACAAGAGGCCTTCCCTTTCCATGAGCTCTTGCAAATTAATTCATACAAAGGGCATTATGTGCTGTTTAGGGGTCAATATTACCTTTATTAAAGCATCAGACTGGAATCTTAGAGGTCAGAGAAGATGCACTTCTCATTTCTGTATCCCCCAGCTTATCCCAGGGGCTCTTTGTGATTTTGGAGGCCTCCCTGCTCCTGAGCATGCTGTAAGGAGAAGTGGCTACTCACACTCTGGAGAAGGTGGTACCTTTAACCTGGCTGTTTGGGAATGTGTCCACATACAAACCCTGCAGTGCAGGGTGTTCTGTGTGATGTGCTGGACTGAAGGGACTCAGTTTCCCCTGAAAGGAGTGAAGTGTGATGGTGTTTAATCAGCTGGAATGTGGGATTCCTCTTCTTGTGTTGTGGAAGGTGTAATCTGTCGAGGTGCAGCCTAGTAGCATGCTTCCAAAGTCACATTTGTTCAGCTGCTCTGTCACAGTCAAGGCAGCCAAGAGTTTTGCTAGACAAGAATAATGATGTTTAAATGTCCCACAGGGTGCTGGTTTCGCTGGGTGATGGCAGAGCTGTAGCTTAAACTGCTTCCCACCGCCAGGGACTTGCTCCCTCCAGAAGGGAGTAATTAGGCAAGTGTCTCAATGTGGGGAGTACAAGGGAGAGACCGTGGGGATGGGGATTCCACAGTCCTTTGGGGTACAACTCACTGATGTATTACCTGCAAGTCTTTGCTTCACATTCTGTGATGATTTTCATTTTATGTGATGCTTCCCACCCTTTGGGAGTATCTGCCATGGTCAATCTCCCAGATTTCCATGAGATTGATGTGACCTTCCACTGTTGATGCCTCCTGGAGATAAGGATGGAAAGGTTGTAATAATAAAAGCATCTTATGGTAGTGTCCCCTTATGTGAGCTGGTTTCCATGGACCCAAGGGCCTGCAATCCTGATTTACAGAATTGTCGTTCCTGTAGCACAGTATATTTTGAGTAGATGTGCTTTTGGGTCCCTTCTAGCACAGAAGGAATGTTTTTCTCAAGGCAAGAGGAGTTACCCCGGTGATCTGAAAGGAGAATTGGTGTGTTTTGTGTGTCCATCCTGTGTAGCATGCTCTGTCAGAAATACGGCTGTAAAATGTCAGGGGTTTAATTGGAATTCACATGTAACTAAACAATGTTTTCACTTCTCCAGTTAGTGTCAGAGGGAGTTTTTGCCCTGTGGCAGTGATATGTAGAGAGAGCAGGAGGCCCTCGGTTCAGCTGTGAAACTGTTTCATCCTCCTTCATGATCACCCTTCCAGCAAGGACGCTGCCTTCACTCTGTGGGTCACATTGCTACCTGTTCTCATTGCTATGGGACAAATCCCACCATCCTGTTTCATACAAAACACCCAGAGGGGCTGGTGGCAATCCTATGGTCTCTCTCAGCACTGGATCCTGCCTGCAGCAGGGAGGGTCTCTGGATCTTAGAGTTGTCAAAGCCTCTGCTCAAGCCAATTTCCTCCTGTCTCCATGGTGTGTCCTTTAGACACTTTTGCAATACAAAATAAAACTATCTAGTGAGATCAGCTTTTGATAGGACCTTTGTTGCTGAGTTACCCTTGTTGATGAGCTAAGATACCCTAAAAGCATAGCAGCCTTCTGCACACGTGTCATGGCTTAAACCTTCCTCCTTGGAGAGGTAAATTTACACATCTGAGGAGACACCCAAAAGATGCAATTCCATTTTTCCCTTCCACTGGATTCAACAGAAGTTATGGCTATCTCAGCTCATCATATCAGCTTCCAGTTAGCTGGAAACTCTTGTTTCACCACCTTGCAGATGTCAGTCACTAGAATAAGTCAGTCAATTTGGGAAACAGTGACCTATTCAGCAAAGTAAACCTGACCTGTTATTCCCTGCTCCTAATTCTGTCTGGTTGGAATTCCAGGTCCTCACACGAAGGTGGTTCGCCGCATTTTTACCAACAGCCGGGAGAGGTGGAG
>NW_021939546.1:11737107-11740306 GCF_001715985.3 Manacus vitellinus
CTCAACGACCAGGAGGAAGAAGGAAACCAAAGGGGCAAAGTGAACAAAGACTCTGGGATAGTCCAGGAAGACCTCCTGCAGGACATGTTGTCTCCTAACTCTAGCTGTGGAAGTTCTTTAGACGGAGCGGCGAGCCCGGACAGCTTCACGGAAGAGCACGAAACGCTGGACTCGAAGCACACGCGGAGCCTGCACCACGCCATCCTCCCCGTAGAAGGCAACGCGCAGCGGTGATGACCTTGGCACTGCTCCCCAAGCACCGAGGGGGAGAGGCAAGGCCCGAGCGTGAGGATGCTGGAACTTGTGCTCGCGGGATCTGTGACTCTGCCTTTCCCCGGGAGCTCGGGCTCCCCACTCTCCCCAACCCCGGGGCGGAGCGGCCGGAACGTTGGCTGAGGACGAGACCAACCCAGATGGACGTTCAGTATTTAGGTACGTGATCGTACAAAGAAGAAAAGCGTTGAAGTCATCTTCATTGTACATACTGCTCGTGATGTGACCCTGAGGAGGGGGAGGAGACGTGGCCAGCGCCTCTCCAGCATTCAGAGGGCTTTCAGACCGTTTGATGACCATTGCTTTTTAAACAGTCACCTGGTTGAGGCATGAAACTCCTCTTTCACTGCTGGCAGAGGCCACCGATGCTTTCCTGCTCCACGTGGTGCTGGAGACTGCTGCATCATGCCAGTGCAGCACTTCTCCAGCCTGTGGCACACACAGCTGGTCTGAACAGGAGCTGGGGCCACGTGTTCCTGTTGTCCGAGAGCTTTTGTCTGTATCTTTTTAAAGAGGTGAAAAAATACCCTCAGCAAAAGAACTATTAAAAGGATTAAGACTATTTCTTTCTCTCTTCTTTTTTTCTTTTTTTTTTTCCTTTTTTTCTTCCCCTTTCCTCCTTTCCCTTCTACCTAACTTTGAATTGTTTGGGGTTGTAGTATTTATGACGTGGGATTACTTCTGTTTAACACTGTCATGCAGTATCCATTGAATGAAAAGGTACATAGGTGTTTTCTGCCACCCTCCCAGTCCCTAATTCTTCTGCTGGTAACACTCAGCAGGTGAGCTCCAAGCCTGTTGTGGTCTACTAGAGCTTTCCCAGTGGTTTCTTAGGGCCAGAATTTCTCTCAAGAAAGACGAATTTCAGAATTGGTAGGGGAAAAAAATACTTGCTAGTGGAGTATCTCCTTGGACTGGAGGATTTTTATGATCAAAAAGCAACAAAAAGGCAAAAGGAGTCAGTGATGTATCAACAGTGTGCGTGTACATAGGAATATAAAAGGGTTTTAATGGTATGCTTTGAAGTTTTTGATTTTATTGTGTGAAAATGGTGGTGGTTCAGCTGTGCCAATGCCCACAGTATGGACCATAGTGCTGGATTTATTCTGGCCTTAGGGAGGTCCTTACTGATGAGACTGGTAGGAGTTCACAGCCTCTCTGAACCTTGCAGGGGAAGCACTAACAACAGTGGTGGGATTAGCCTCCATTCCCAAGTGCTCAGGTTGCTGCAAAGTTGATATTTGTGACTGAGATGGTCCTCTGATCCCTGCTGCCCCCCGGGAGGGTGTTTGGGAAACAGAAGGACTGAGGACCAGGAGGCTGCTGCTGTGGGGGCTGGGAGCTGAGGACCATCCTGTGCTATCACCACATCAATCCCATCATTTCCCACCCACCCACCCATTGCCTGATGGGGCAATTACCCCAAGTCCATCCTCTCCTTCTGCAGAGAAGGCACAGAAATCTCTACAGTGCTACAGTAAAAAAAAAAACCCAAACCAACAAACCACACACAAACATCCTTTGGAAGGGGATAAATCTTTTTAAGTGGGGACACCTTCCACCTCACTTGTTTCTTCCCAAGGATGCTGAGGTACAAAGGAACACAGAGAATTTAAGTGGGTGTCTGCAAGCCCATCCAGGCTTATTTCAGAGCTCTGTCATTTCCATCCCTGCCTGGTTCTGATGCCTCTTTGTAAATAATAGTTAAGAGTCTGGCGTGTGGCTTGGCTTGTTAGGTGGAATTAGTTGCCTGAGAAGGGATCCTGGCCCATGTAAGGATTTACAAGACCCCAAATCTTGGAACGCGCCAATCTCCCCCATCTTAAATTGGGAAAAAGGAGGAAAACTTCTTCCTGGGTCTGGATTGTCCATGCATGGGGTTTTTTACTAGAAGGGGTTACCTGCAGGGCTGTGCCAGGGAAGAGGTGCTGGCAGGTGACAAAGTGACCCTGAGGAAGAGGTTTGGGCTGGTACTGGTGCCAGGGGTAGGAAAGGCAAGCACTGGGGGCTGCCAGGGGACCCTCTGGGGAGAGAGGGGGATGCTGTCACACAGGTAAAGCCATTCTTGGTCTCAAAATAACCCTTTACAACCTTTTTATTAAACTATTGCAAGACAAAAAAAACCCACACCAACATCTAGAAATTCCTCATTCCGCACAAATTTATTATTTTTTGTTTAAATCTTTTTTGGTAACTGAATAGTTGGGAAAATGGTACAACTTTGGCAGCACCCTCAAACACCCCCCCACACACATACACACACGTGCCTGCTCGTAGCCCTTGGCAGAGCACACTGTAAGGTCTCCTGGGGTATGTACAGTTGTACTTAATTGTGATTTGAATGGTACATTTCCTCTGCCCACCTCTCCTCCTCTCTGCTTCGTCTCTCGCTGTGCGGACCATCATCCCCTGTTTCTGTCGGAAGCGGCGCTCTGGGGCAATGTTGTACCGTGTGAGTGAATTCCTGCCTTACGATTTTGGGTTTTTTTCAGCCCCCTCCCTTTCTCTGCCACGCTCCCTTTGGATTTCTGCATTTTTTCTGCAGAAATGAAGTAACCAGACCTGGTACCCTGAGTCTAAACCCTCTGTGGACGTGCTATTTAGAAAACACATTTGTTGTAATGTGTGTGTATATATAAATATATATATATAATGAATATATCAAGAATATTTCTAAATAAAGTTTTACAAAGCAGCCTCCACTTGCTGTCTGCCTCTGTCCCACCCCATCGCTTGAACCCATCACTGCTTCAGTATTTCATTGCGGGATGAAGATGCCAGAGTGGCCCATTCCCAGCCACCAAAAGCCATAATCAGGCAGTAAAAACCTTGCAAAAGGACGTATTATTTTTTTTTTCCTTTGCTTGACTCACACCGTCCAGCCTGGGCTGGGCTTCTTCGGGGAGAGCAGGCGGGAGGAAGAGCG
>NW_021939546.1:11740906-11742912 GCF_001715985.3 Manacus vitellinus
ATAGCACGGAGCAGATGACCAGGAATGGTAACTCAAGTATTTTTTTTGTCTTTAATTTCTATGAATTTCAGACTCATTGCTTATTTAAACAGAGCCTTTTAGAGCATCCTTGGCTTTTTTAAAGCACCACCCCAAAAGTTTAGTTGCTAAAACCTCTTCCACAGCAGACAAGCAACCAACTCTTGCTTTTAAAGTTTCTGGGTGTCGTTTCTCCCTGTGTGAAAGAGGGGACCCCGTTTCAACCTCCAACCTGGGTGTGCAGGGAACCCTGCCCAGGTGCAGTCCCAGACTAGGGACATGGGGCACCCCTTGACAACCAGGCTGAGCAAAGCCCCTGTAGCCAGGACCGGGCTGGTTTCATCCCAGGCACTGGGACCAGGCTCAGGGCAGGTGTGGGGCAGTGTGTGGCTGTTGGGTGTTTGTCTGGAGCTGGGAGATCAGGGCTGCACAGCTGGTTTAACCCGTCTCGCCCTACTGCCAGCCCAGCACGAGCTGATAGCTCAGCCACTGGTTATCTCTGCCTCCCACCTCCTGGATCTCTCCCTCCCTCCTTCCATCACCAGGGCAATTCTGCTTCCACCTCCCCCTTCTGCTTTTTTTCTTCCTTCAGTTAAAACGTCCTTCATGGACACATGGCTTTTGCCACCAGCAAAAGGAAAAACACCCTCCAGGTGAAGGTTTCAAACCACTCTGGGCACATATAAGCTCCATAACTGATGGAAAGGGATAAGAGGTTGCCAGTGCCACCTGCTCCCTGGTGGGATGGCCAATGTGCATCACTCCTGATTGACTCTGGTGGTGGGGAGACCATGAGTGCTGCTCTGCTGGGACATTCTCCAGGGTTCTGTCCCCATCTGGGTGTCTGGTGGCTTTGTGTTGGCCATGCTGAGAAGAGCATCCTTCTTCCTGTATCTTCTTCTCCAGAGCATCTGGACCTTGCTGCTGCTCTGCCACCAAGATACATATTTCACAGAAGGTAGCAGATATTCACCTGCCTTTGCATTTATTTTTAAAAGTAATTTTTGGAAACCCTTCTCATTCTCGTCTTCTGAGGAAAAATTTAATTCATTTCTCATCAAATGCTAATTTCTTTCACAACCGTGTTGTGTTACAAATGGTGATGTGCGCTGCTCTGTGGATTCAAATACATGGGGGAAAACCCCCAACCCAACCTCTTTTTTTTCCTCTGTTCATGCAAAACAGAAAGGAAAGTTGGGAAAAGCACCTTAGAGCCCTGGTTTCCATGGCACAGAAGGGATCAGCGCAGCAGGAGGGTGTTGTGGGTGGCATTGCCCTTGGCATTGCCACCATTTCTTACTGGTGGTACCACAAGGCGATGGGGGTTCTGGTCTGTAGTGCAGGAAACCTTTTGGCAAATAGTGTTTTCTTTACAAGCTTGAAACAGGTGTGTTTAAGGGTATTTTTTGTTCACCCGTGATTCTAATGTGTCGCAGGAACCTGGTGGCAGGTTCTCAGTGGCAGAAAATTTCCCTTGCCATTGTATGGATGACACCGGGGAATGAGAACAGAGAGGAAGTGGCTTTAGGATAAAATTGAAATAAATAAAAGAGAAGGTGCAAGGGATGTGCAAGAAACAAACAAAGAAACCCCCATAACCAACCAAAATTTGGGTAGATTTTATTTTCAAGCCTCGTTGTCTGGTTTTAATTACAGCCTTTCTGGCAAAGCCATGTTGAGGGCAGCCTGCACTGGCTGCCCTGCCTGGGAACACTGCTGAAGCCAGGAGCAAGGACCTGCTTCATTAAGGGCATTCCCACATAATTGAATTAAATATGCTCACAGGAACGACAGGACCCAAACATTCCCACCCTGGCAACCGATGAGAAAGCTTCTCCTCTTCACTACGACAGACCAGTGACAACAGGAGGGAGTAATTTATGGCTCTCTGGGACTGCTCGATATGCTCTTCATCCCGGGGCTCATCCCTGACATTCCCACCGCCGCACAAAGGCTGCAGCCGGCCAGTGATGCCCAGGGGACACCAC
>NW_021939546.1:11743532-11745460 GCF_001715985.3 Manacus vitellinus
TGGATGGCACCAGCTTAATCTGACCGTGCCAAGGTGGGAATGGGCCCTGCAGCAAAGGGCTTTTGGCAAAGAGGCCGGCAAAGCCGCGGTGGCACCGTGCTCCTCGGTGCATGCACGGTGCGAAATGACAGGCAGGTTTCTGCTGGCATCGTGTTGCTAAAGGAATGCTGGAAACAAGGGGAGGAGGTGACTGGGCTGGAAGAGGTTTGAGGACTTGCCCAAAGGTGTCCGGGAAAGCCATGGCAGAGCATCCTGGATTGCATCATATGAAATGAGCTGGCTGACAGCTGGAGGAGGTGGCAGATGTGAGGTGCCATCAAGCCATTGTCCTTCCTGATGTGGGACCCAGAGCCGGGCTTGGGAGGAGTGAATGGCTCAAAAAATGCCAAGCATCACAGCCTAGAGTGGCCAGAGAAGCATGGCTGCCTGGATGCCCTGTTCACCCTTTGTGGATGGGAACAACCCCAGAGGTGTAGCTGGTGAGATGGCCAAAGCCCAGGGAAGGGAAGGGAGCAGGACCAGCCCTATCCTACAGCTGTCTTGCTTCCAGCATCACCATCCACATCACAGTCTCCGGGGCAGGAATAGCACTCTGCTGCCCCAGGGCTTGCCCAGAGCCCACAGAAACCAAAGACAGGGCCCTCCTGCATGTCTAAAGGGTCCAGCCATGATCTCATCTGCTGCCCATCCAAGGATCCCTGGGAGGGGATGGGAGCAAGGGAATGCTTTACAGCAGCTGTCACATCTCCAGACCACTTTGCTGGCTGTGATATATCCCTTCACACACTACTGGAGCTGAAGTAAAACATATCAACACTGTCCCAGTCATGCGTCTTGCAACTATCCAGCATCACAGCATTGCTCCTCAGCATCCAGTCTGCTCCATCCCAAGGAATGGCATTAAAATGGGAGCAGGGGGCTGGTGTGGGTGGCCTGGTAGGTAGATGGAGACTGTTAGCAGTGTGCCATTATGGATGCTGTGTGTGGGAAGCTGCTGCTTGGGGTGGGGAAGGCTCTGTGTTTGTTGGTGAACTGGTGCCCTGTGAATACTGGGCTAGGGGGAAGGCAAGGAACAGGCCTGGATGAGGCTCCAGTGTGGAACATCACTGAGGTGTGTTAGCAGTGACACATCAGTACTTGTATGACAAGGAGTCACAAACACCCTCACATTCCACAAACACCTGTGCCTGCACATGACAGGTGAGTGTGCACACTAATTGCTCACAAATGCACGGACCATGTGCTATTTCAGGTGTGATGGGGCACAAACACACTCACGAATGCACACACTCATTTTTGCAGGTCCCAAACCTGTGGCCGTGTCCATGGATGCACCAGTCCTAAATACATGTTTGGATGGATGTGGACATGCAGTCCTGCAGGTGTCTTCAAGTCACCCAAGCCCATGACATGCTCACACACATGTCCTCTGTCCCTTGCACACTGCCCTGCTGGTTGTCCCCACCAGACAAAACACCAGGGTGGTTTTGCTTTTGGCTGCATCAGCAGAAATCACTCCCAAGCTGCTCTCTGCCTCATCCAAGCAAACCCTGAGCTGCTTTATCCCTTCTTCTGGGTCAAATAACACCAAACCATCCACAGCAGGTACCATGGTTTTCCCAGCGTGTTCTTAGGGTTACAGGAAGGCTGAACCGGCCCAGCAGTGGTAGCCGTTGCTCCTATCTCGGCTGTCTGCCCGTTCCTGGGGCCACCCACCCTCCAGCTGGCTCCGTCCTGCTCTGAGCTGCCCCCTCTATCGCTGCGTGCAGGCGCCGGGGACTGGGGATGCGGTCCTACATCCACACCCCGCAACGSGACAGGCAGAGGGGCGGCGTGAGCGGGAGCCTGTCTGTCCCCTCCAGCGGGGACACTGTCCCCACGCTGACAACGCCAACACCACCGCTCTGCCCGCCCGTCCGCCCTGCAGC
>NW_021939546.1:11746405-11794929 GCF_001715985.3 Manacus vitellinus
GTTATTTTCCTGTAGAATTCTGTACTTTGGGGTGGAAAGGTAGAGAGAAAGTTTAGAAGAGCTGGTGTTCCCCACAGCTCAGCTGGGCTCTGGAGGTCTTAGTCCTCTGGTCCCCACTCCCTGGAATGTGGGGGCACTGGGTTCTGTGCCTGTGGTCACTGGTTCCTTGTTGGCTCTGCCAGCAAAGCACAGGCTGCTGAGTCTCCTGGGATTTCAGCAGAGGTGAGGTGACCCTGGGAAGACTCACACTTCCCAGTGGGGGCTCCGGTGGCTGTGCCAATGCCCTGCTATTTATTGAGTTCTAATTAATGTCCCTCCCCGTCCTGGAAACAGCCTCTCCTCCTCAGTCCCAGGCAAAGGCATCTCTCAGGAGTGTTCACCTTTTGTCCTCAAAACCTGTTCAGGGCTGGATCCAAGTGCAGCCTGTTCTCAGCTGCTGCAGCACAACAGCACAGTTTGGCATTGTGCAGCCTTTTCCTATCAATCCCATCCCTCCCACAGGAGCCCTGGATCCCTGCCCCCATCTCATAATACTCAACTTGGTCGCAGTAGCATCCTGGTGGGGCTGGTAGCCTCCGAGGCTTCAGGAACGGGTTAAGGTTCCCGAAAAGCTCTCCTAACATCAATTTACTCCCAGAAATGCCTCTTTCAGCCCTTGGACTCACATGAAATCCCTCTGGCCTTTCCGTGTCCCTCCCATTCCCTTCCCCAGCAACAGAAGCCGCTGCTCAGAGGAGAAGGTGACGTGACTTTTCCCATCTCCTCCGTTACCTGCATCTGTTTGCTTGGGTAGCAGCCAGAAAAGTGACTTCATGCATTCAATCTTTTCTTCCTGCCCTTTATTTTTCATTTTATTTTTCTACCAGACCAACACTCTCGCCTGTTGCAGAATCGAGGGGGAAGCATCCGGGCCAAAATCGTGCCCCTCTGTTATGGTAATCGCGGCTGCCGCCCGGCAGATGCAGCTCGCTGAAATAATAAGGCTGTTTAACAGGCTCAGAGAAGGAGAGGGGAGCTTTTGTTTGGCACTTGCCGGGGTTGGAGTACACTTGTAAAGCAACAACTGGAGCTTGTTGAAAAGAAGTGGAGGTTATTAGATTCATTTCACTCGCTGCCGATGGCCCTGTTATTTTTTTCCCCCTGCATATTCCAGGCAAAACCTCTGGTGCTGAGAAGGAAGAGGAGAGAGATGACACCTGAAAATGTGCTGCTCTTGCTGATGAGCATGGAAATAGATAGGGCTGGTGCCTGTTGGCAGGGCTCTGTAGTCTGAACCACAGGGTTCAAGGATGCTGAGGCTGATCTCCTGTATTGGGAATACTACTCACTCTGCCCAGAGTCCCTCCTCTGCCCCAGTAAGGCTGTGAGGCTGGAGAAGGAAAACACCTTCCTCAGATGGTGCTGAGCAGGGGTGCCCTATTGAAATCAGGCTCTTATCTGCCCATTGGGGGCCTAGATGGCCATGCAGGGCTGTCTTCCTCATGGGACATGGCATTTCCTGATGCTCCTCTACCTTCTAGGAGTCTGAGTGCAGCCTGATGCAAGACAGCAAAGCTAAGAAAACT
The DNA here is from genome assembly GCF_001715985.3 of Manacus vitellinus. Lineage (NCBI taxonomy): Eukaryota > Metazoa > Chordata > Aves > Passeriformes > Pipridae > Manacus > Manacus vitellinus. The sequence continues at coordinate 11,747,971 of NW_021939546.1, forward strand.
CAAGGGCACATTTAACTGTGCTTGGAGCTATCAAAACACAGAGCTTGTCACCAGCAAAGGTGGTCCAGGATTTGTCAGGGCTTGTACAGCAATGGGTTGCTGATGAGGATGAACAAAAATTCAAGTAAGTGCAGAAACTGGGGTGACACAAAACCTCATCTTTGGGGGTTATAATCTCATTTTGAAGTTTTGTAGTTTTGGGTGGGAGAATAACAGAATTTAGATCTGGGGTTTTTATTTTCCCCCAGGTAAGTGGAGACAAGAAAATGATTAGGTGGGTTGCAATTCTGTTTGTGCAACCCTCTACCTACCTATCTACCCCTCTGTCTCAATGCATCTCTCACCAGCCCTATCTTTGCTCTGAAAAACAACAGCAATCCCCTTCAGAAGCCAGGAATAAAATCAATTCAGGTAGCTGTCCATAAATCTTCCCAGCTTCAGATTGGTCTCCTAGGACTCCCAGCTCAGTTGGGAACCTATTTAATCAGCTGAGATGATCAGCGCTGTTTGTTGCCGAAGGGCCCTTTGAACTCTTTGTCTCCTCGTTGAATGATGCTCTCATCCCCTGAGGATTTAACCAGACTGGCCCACTCTGTGTGACAAGTCTCAGGTTAATAATGCCAGGCACTGGCAGTGCCCACAGAAGCCTGACTTCAAGCCCAGGCTGCTGGGAAGAGTCACAGCCCCTCTGCCAAGCCCTTATCGCCCCATCTTCCTGTGGCCCCTCACTTGGCTCGCTGCAAAGCTCCATAAACACACACTGGCATGAAGAGCATCCAGCCTGGTGCCAGGGGAAGAGAATTATAGCTCCTTTTGGGGAGGCTTGGCAAGGGCTGGAGAGGGTATGTGAAATCACAGCCCCCCTATCCTGGGGGGGGGGTTTGGTTTGTAGCATATTTTTGGTTTGTAGCTGACTTGGTTTGTAGCATATTTTAGTGCATTTCATGTTTTAGCTGGTTGGGAATCAGTCCCATGCAGTACCTTTCCTGAGGGACTTCTGGAAGAGGTTTTCCAAACTGGTCCGGCCCTTGGGAAAACGGGACTCAGTGTCATTCAGGGTCTGGGCTTCGGGAAACAAATCCAGAGCTGCTCCAAAGCAGCAGGAGTCTTGGATCAGTTTTCAACCAGGGAAATACTGAAGTGTCACCTTCATTAGCCGGGATTCTCTTCTAGGCTGTGTTGAAGTTGTGCTGGAGGTGGCTGCCACCCCAACAGCCTCCAAGCAACCCAGCCTGGTGAGATCCAGCCAGGTCCTCACCTCGTCTCCATCCAGCTCTGGCCCAAGGGGTCAGTGTTTCTTCTTCCAAAGGCTTCTGCACTTCATAAATCACAATTTAGCACGGACCACCATCAAGACAGGCAAAGTAACCTAATCTGTCAGCACATTAGGGTGTTGGAAAACAGTAATCCAAGAAGGAAACACATTATCTGGCCTTGTTACTTTACAAAGTAATTTAAATTAATTTTTCCCTAGAGTGGTTAGGGAGCACTGCAACTTGCCCTTGTCTATTCTCTCCGGCTAATGAAGCTTTACCAGCAACTGCTCGTGAATTCCTATTAAGACCTCATCTTAGAGGTTACAGGGCAAAGCAATTTCTGCTCCTGGGAAAAATGCCTATGAATTTGTAATTGTAAGTCCATGTTTGATAGGGATTAGCATCTGAAAGGGGTAGAGTGGTGGGTAGCAGAGAAAACATTATTTCAATTAGCAGAAGAAAAGCAACTTAACATCTGATTATAGTTTACACTTTTAATTTTCTCCTATTCTGGCATCTGAGGTAATTATTTCCTGAAACTATCTGCCCCCACTAAGCCAGCCACCTTTTCCTTCTCCTCCTCTTGGCCATCTTGGTTGAGATCCACATGGAAATGGTTGATGAGTTGGGTTTTTTCCTTTCGCTTCTTCTCTCCCAATTCACTGAATTTGGGAACAGTGACAAGGATGATGTATCAAACCACACTGAAATGGGACATGATATTTCTCTTCATGCCAAGGAGGTGAAAGATGAGGAGGATGAGGCTTTACTCCACAGCCAGGCCCATGGCCAGCAGCTTGACATGGTGCTGGTGCCTGACTCTCCCAGGCAGAGCCCCAATGCCTAAAGATTCTCTCTGTGTTCAGAAATTACTTCCAATTCCCTGTTTTCCTCCCACCCCTTGGCCTTGCTCTAAGCTGTGCTCCATCTATTTTTTTCTTGCTTTTTGGCTTCCTGTTTCCTAGTGACAATGCAATCAGTTTTTGGATGGGAGATTCCTCGTGAGAAGGCTTGTTGTTATTTAAGGAAGATCATGAAATCCATCCTTAATGAAAGGACAGGAGAAAACCCTTCCACCAAGTTACACTGAAGCCTGAGATTATCATTTTTATGGGCTTCCAATCTTTCCTGCCTCATGTCTTATCAGCGAATGCAGCTGGAGGCTTCAAAAACCCTCCCAGCTTGCTGCTGATTTTATGGGATGAAGATTAGAGATGATAGGATAGCAAATTATTCATTCCATTCGGTATCTCTGGGCAGGAGGGAATATCCAGAGCGAAGTCAGCTCCGTTTTCCCTTTCTGAGCATCACATTAGGATCCTGCCTATCTGCAGTGGTACTTTCCCCCACACTCAGAGATGATTAGGGGTGCAATATGCCCTCTGGACAGACGGGAAAGCCGAGGGGGAATCACGGATGCAGGCTCACCCCCTGACAATAAGGCACAGCAGAGGCAGGAGGATTTTCTTCTCATTTCCGTGATTTTTAGTTTGAGTCCTCCCTGCCCAGGGCAAGGTGGAACAGATCAGGGAGGTGTTTTCTCAGCCTAATTTTCCAGGGCTGTGGGTCCTGAAGCTGATGTGAATGTGCTGTCAGAGCTCCTGTCAGGGACAGAGGAGTAGGGATCTCAGAGAGGACAAGGGACAGAGGAGAGAGGCCATTGCTGCCCTTGGATGTATGGAGCTGCAGCATCAGGCACAGACAGTGCAGGGTGTGAGTGTGTGGGTGTTGCCCAGAGATCCATGCCAAAATCAACTGATGTAAAAAATATCATCCAGAGGGTCCCATGAAATCCTCATGGGCCACGGTGAAGCTACTGAGCAGATCTTTAGGGAAAAAGAAGGGCACACCTGGAGCCCAGTTCTGGTGCCACGTCTGTGTCCCATCACACACAGGTTCTGGGTACCAACTCCCAGAGAGTGCCCTGACAGGTGAGGTCCTGGCTGACCCCACTGGAGCATCCAGGCTGCCTGGGAGGAGAAGGGGAAAATACACATTCTTCTGAAAGGAGGGACCAAGAGGGATCATGGCCACCACCACATCTCCCTGCTGTTTCTTCAAGGCTTGTGATCAGCATCAGCCCTCGGGGACACACAGATGGAGTAACAAAATGCCTAATAAAATGCCAAGAGGTGTTTTTTTCTTGGCCCTGTGCATGTGTTCAGAAGAGGAGCAAACGGTCCAGCTGAACCCTGTGTAGTGTGGGGAGGATGAGGCTGGCATGGGGTGATTCCCTTTTGCCCTATCATTGAAACCTGGAGTTTTCAACAGCACATAAATAAGAAAATATGTTGCAGCTTAAAGGCATTTTTAAAGACAAGTTGGGTTCAGAGCTGTGATGGAAGAAGACAAGCTGAGCAGGATCTGCCTTTTTCTGCTGCCTTTTATCCACACTGGCACACCAGGCCAAGAAAATGCCCTTTTCACAGTGGTTGTAGCTCCTAGTTCTCTCCTGGCAGCATCCATACTGGGCAGGATTTGAAAGACAAGTGTCAACGGGAAATAAGAGAATTCTGGCACGAGCAAGGAATGTTTGTTTTTGATGGCAAATGTCAAAAGAAACAAGCAATTAAAAATTGGGTCTGTGGGGTTTTTTTATTTGCTTGTGTCGAGGGTTTTTTGTTCGGGGTTTTTTGATGCTTTTTAGCAGCTATTGAAATGTAACAAATTTATAATTACTTTTTTTTTCCTAGGAAAAATACAATCTCTTCTTTAGGGGATGTTCAGAGTTGCTCTCATAGATTTTTTTTTTATTATTTTTGTGGCTCTGTCTGAGAGAGGGGGAGGAAATGGAGAAGATGAAGGAGGGAAGGAAGGAGGGAGGAAGGAAGGAAGTGAAGGAGAAAGACAAACAACTTCCATTAAAACACAGTCTCACAACATTTTTCAAAGAGGAACTGGCATCTGTGCTTTGAAATGTATCACCCAGGAATATTGCTCTGATCAAATGTTAATTTCTCCTAAAAATTACATATCTTTTAGAGGAAATAACCCCCGATATTTGGAGGATATCCTGAAATTCCAATCCCTGCTTTTAGCAAGATCTGTTGTACAGGCAACTGCTCATATGGGTCCCCGAGAGAGAACTGTTCTGGCTCTGGCTCTGGCTCCACTCAGGTTTGACTGAATGCTGCCAAGATGATTTGCCCCTCCATGCTTCATTTTCCCTCACCTGTAAAATGGACCTGTAGGGCTTTGACTCACCATGGCTGGGTGATGCTGAAGGCTTAAAAGAGAGACACAACAAGATTTCCAGCACACTGCTGCAGAAACACAGAGCTACTTGCCACTGCAGGTCCCAGGCCAGGGCCAGAATGACAAAAGGAGGAGCTGGTTGGCAAATTATTTGTCGAAATTTCAGACTTTGCCCTTGCAACAAGGCTGCTGCTGTTACAGTGACTTGCTACTTCTCATTCCCCCAGGCCAGACCCAGGGATATGCAACCAAGCAGGTGCCCTGGGAGCTTTCTCCACAAAGGCACATACCTTCCTAATAGCTACCCTGGGCTAAACATGCATTGGAGCACAGAGGGGCTTTGAGATAAGCACAGGAGCGATTCCCTGGCCTCATCAGCAAGCCCCAAACAATTAAATAATTGAATTTTCTTGAATTTCATATAAATGTGGGAATGTGCAATTGGTAATGTGTTGCTTGCTCCTCAGGAAGGAGCCGAGAGCAAGATCCCCACCTGGAAGGCACAGCAGCCCTGCCTTCAGCTCAGGGTCTGGTCTGTCACGTCCTGTCACCCCAACACACTGTAGCATACAGGCAGATCCTTGAGGCATCCTTGTCTTTGAAATGTCCGCCCAGGGTCCCTGGAGCTAAACTGGGCAGAGCCCTGGTGTGATAAGACTGGAGCACACACGGAGGAGAAGGAACCTCATGAGCCACCTGCCGCAGCTCCAGGCGTGACTGAGGGGGGGATGGCAACAGCAGAATGTCTCAGACCTTGAATTTCCCAAGGGCAGCAGCAGGACTGGCTTCTCTAGGACTTCTGATCTGCTGATAAAGCCTTCTGCTCTGAACAGCTCGGGTGGTTTTGCTGGGAGTTTGCTGAGAGACAAGCAACAGGCAGGCAGCAAAGATGGCAAACTCTGCATGCTTTCCCAGATAATGTGGAAGCAAGTAATGGGGAACCCAAAGTTCACTCTCACTTTTACTTCTTCAGAAGACGTTCCTTTTCCTCTGTAACATGATTAGTTTGCTTCTACTGGGCCTTATTATGGGCCAGCCCCTGTTGTGACACTTCCTTGCCCAGTGTAGCAGGAAAGTCCCTGACCCACAGGGTTCACAAGCAAGAATTAGTGGGGTGGGAATGGGATTATCCAGTATTGCAGGTGGGCACCTATCTGGTCATGGAAAGGAATTTGAGAAAGAATTGGGAACTGTCCTTCAATCTTGCACAGCTCTAGTCAGCTCTGGTTTGTTTTCAGGATAAATGACATTATTCTAAATACAGGGGAAAGAGGAGGGGTGAAGGAGGGCAGTCCTGCACTGGTATTGTATTCCTCAGGTATGTATTCCTGAGAATGCTGCACATTCCTGAGCATGGATCCCATGTGGGCTCCCATGGCAGGATCCAGCACCCAGGCAGGGTCCCTGGAGGGGAGATCACCAGACTCAGAGGCCAGGAGTTCATATGCTGCGAGGGGGATGCTCAGTCTGGGCTTGCAGAGATGCTCTGACACACCACAAGAAGAACAACGACTAAACCCCCGGCTCACAGTTTTATAATTTCCTTCAGGAGTCAGTGAAGTTTCTCAGCTCTGAATCCAAATAGCTTTTATTCTTCCATGGGCTGGGTTTGCCAGCCATCCAAACCTGGCATGGGCTGGGAAACTGCTTAACTCAGGACCTGCAATGTTCCCCATCCTGTAGCATCTGCACAGCTGATGTGAAGGGTGAGCCTTGCTGTCTGCTGCAGGTCTTTGGGTGTTTCTGCCTCTTCTGGTGTCAAGAAATTTTGGAGACAGCCCTGAAGACTCAATAAAGTGAAGGCTGTGTTTGTTCCTTTTAATAGTCTCACAATTAAACAAGATGTAAGAAGTGGGAGGCAGTAGCAGGCACTGAGTCTGGTTTTTTAAGTTGATGTTTTAAAGTCACAAATATGTTTTGCCAGGTTGTTAGTGACACTCGCTGAAAAGAAAAGAGCAAGGAAATGAGTGGAAGTCCCACAGGGTGGGAAGGGTTGTCAAAGCTGGGGCATCACTGGACTTCCCCCTACTCTCCTCCTGTGGGGACGGGGACCTCGGGAACACCACACTCCCCAAGCACTGCAGCTTCACTGGGGAAGAATTTTACCCACCTGGATGTCGCTTTTTGCTCCTGGGCTGATGCAAATATTTTGTGCCCGAGTTCCTTTCCACGCCCTGCCTAAGGGGACTGTCAGGTTCAAGTCACCGTGCCCCAAATTCCCCGCCAGCTTCCGCGGGAGAAAGCAAGAGGCACCTCCTTCCGCCCCTTCCCGCAGCAGGATTTGAATAAGCAGGTGAGAGCATCGGCCTCCCTCGTTAATGCGTTTGATAATTGACCTAGCGCTCATTCCTGTGGGAGGGCGGCGTGTCCAAGTGCAGCGCCCGGCTGCTCCTCCGCACCCCGGGAGCCCCCGGCCCTGCCTGCCACCATGCCTGCCCGCTGCCTCCTCCTCCTCCTCCTGGGACTGCTCCTGGAGCTGGAGCCTGCCTTCTGCCAGGAAGGTAAGTGCAGGCAGCTGCCTGATATCCCGGGGAAACTGAGGCAGGGGAAAGGCAGGAGGGTGCACCGAGCCCCAGGCAAGTGGGAACTGCTTGGTGGGGGACAAGGGACAACTGTGGAAGAGCCTCTTGGGAACAGAAAATACATCCCAGCTCCTGCCTAAGCTTTAGCTCTGGCTGCACATCGGGATGGGTGGGTGTCCCGGGGGTTGGAAGGTCTTACCGGGGCTGGAGCATGGAAACTTTCTACCTGTTTTGCCGAAGGCTGAAACTGCCACCTGAGGCTTATCTTACCTGCTTATGCGGAGATAAAGCAGCTCTGATTTACCTCTCGCAGGACTGTGCACCGAGATGAGTAATCTGTTTTCTTACAGGCTTTTTTTTTTCTTCTCTCTCACTCTCGTCCTTGGGCAAGTGCTGTGCTGGGTCGCTCCCTGAGCTCACAGATTCTCCTGTTAATCTGTAATTTTGATCATTGCTGAGGAGAGAGAGCAAATATTTTCCTCTGCAAATTGCCCTCCTGTTCTCTTCCAAAAAACTTCATAGAGAAACTTACTATGGCGAGGGCATTGTTTTTAGGAAATTTGTTGAAGGGCTTGTCTAATCCTAGAAATAATGAGGAGTAATTAAAACTCATCTGGTGTTGGCAAAGTCCTGGAAAATTCCCTCCTCCCTTCTCCTTCTGAAGCCCCAGCCGTGACCACTCTTCCTGTGCTTGTTTACCAACTTGCTGAGGATTTAACAGCCTGGGGTCTCTGCTGTCAGCAGGATTGAAAGTTTTGCTGTTGCTTGGAAGGAGTGCAGAAAAAGAAACCCTTTAATGAGGATTCAGAGCCTGGCACAGCTTCCTCAGAGGGTGGAAAAGACAGGGGCCAGCCGATGTTTTCCAAGCACTCGGGAAAGATGTATCAAAAATCTTTTTCAATTTTGCTGTTGAGCATGGAAATGAAGTTACAAAAAGTGTACAGGCTTATTTTAGCATTGGCACTTCCCTTGGTCTGGTTTGTAGCTGCAGATGTGTGGACACTCATCTGCCAGGGCTGCAGATTCCACATTGCTTAGTTTGGCTTACGGGATCTTGTTGGTGAGGGAAAACCCCATCATTGACGTGAGGTGAAACCGAGAGGAGGTGGCAGAGCCTGAGGGACAGGCTGTCCCAGGAGGGGCATCCCTCAGAAAGCATTTTTCCAGGAACACAATTCTGTTTCCACAGGTGACACTCATCCCTTCAGCCATCTCTCCTGGTGTGCTTGATGGGGCTCCAGCCAGGCAGTGCCCCCCCAGGGCTGGGATGCCCATAGTCACACCTGGAGTAGATCCTATCAAGCTCTTGCTTCTACCTGGTTCCCATTCCTCCTTTCTTATGCACATGTAAGTTCCCCACGGGGGATTTCAGCCCAACGTGGAGGCATTTGCCATTCCCCTACCACCCTCCTCTCCCCTTGCAGCCAGGACCTACATGGTCTCTCAAAGCCAGAACGCCTTGATTTTGGTTTGGTGTTTTTCCTTTTGGCTTTGGATGCTCTGAAATCTGCTGGAAACAGCTGTCTGAGCGAGGTTTCGCCTGCAAAACATCCAGTACCTCCTGAGCACAGTCGCTCCAAGGAAATTTCCTACCACTTATCTTCTCCCCCCCCTTTGCTGGAAGATCACGAGATCCAAATTTGGCACTTTCAGTCACCACTGACTTCATTCCCCGGTTGACCTTGAACTCCCTTAGCCCCAGCAGAAACATCACGGAGGGCTGGACGTGACCACCCCCTCCTAGGCTTAGGCTGGAAACCCTGACTCCGACAGGAAAAATAAACTACAACTAATAAATAAATGTGGCCAACAGCCAAGGGCAGAGCGAGGGAGGACACAGAGTGAGACAAAGCTCAGGCGGGAGGCAATAGGTGTGTTCGGGGCTGCACTCATAGGGCTGGTGGGCAGCAGGGGCAGGAGCATCCTTGCCCACCAGGCAGGGCAGGAGGGGACCAAACCCTGTTCTTCCCAACACCACCACCCCCTGGTGCCATCCCCCCCTCCCCAGTTAGCACCACCAGCAGCTGCTGATACAAACACGCTGATACAAGAGGGAATTTCCGTCTGAATTCCTCCTGCTTCAGTTTTGGCCCTGGGACCTTGCAGTAAACATGGCAAGTGTCTCTGCAGGGAGAGGGGGCTGAGAGATGCTGTTTGGGGCTGCTCTCGCAGCCCCTTGCCCAGAAGTGCCAGTGCTTTCCAGACTGGCACTGCTGGCGAGTCAAGTGGCCAGGCTGATTTCAATTCCAAGAGGAAAAAAGAGCCTTGTTTTGTGTTGTTGGTTTGGTTTTTCTGGTTTGGTGGCGGGTTTTTTTTTTTAAAAGTCTCTTGCAGTAAACACTGGAGGCCTTACCAAAGGACAGCCCTCTTCCCGAAAATCAGAGGAAGGAGAGGAGAGCTGTTAGCAGCAGAGCCAGTGTGAAGCTGGTTACAGATGAGGAGTTTGCACATGTGGAGCACACAGCCCACTTTTATTGCTGCTAGTAAAGATCATTTTTCTGTTTCTAGCAGAGATTTGTCTCCTGTGAGGCAGATGAAGTGTTCAGCTAGCGTAAAGTGCCTGAGTGAGACTGAAGAACCAGTTGCTCGTCCAGGGGCAGCTCAGCCTTACAGGTGTCAGTGGCCAGGTCTGGGTCTGAGTGTCCTGGGGCTGATGCTGGAGCTGGCAGGTGTAGCATCCTCCACCTACCCCATGTGCCCATGCAGAGAGACCTCTCTAATGTGCAAGGGTTGGCATTTTGATCAGCAGATGAGGAAAAGCGATGCCTGAATAAATAGTAATTAAATTCTGAAGGGATGTGTCTGCATGGACAAGGTGTTATTTGGTGCTGATATGACAGTGCTTAAGGATGGGTTTGACTACAGGATGGGTTTGACTAAAGGATGGGTTTGACTACACCTGAATGCTCCAAACAAAAGCCAGTGAGAGGCAAGGAGCAGCCATCCCAGCAAGGACTGGGAAAAGGTTTCCACTTCTCACTACCCTGCCCTCACATTCTTCCCACGTCCAGGAATGCATATCACAGCCTTCTCACTCATGGCTGGATCCCTGTATAGGTCTGGATAGAGGAAAACGAACCTGTGAGTCCACCCCATCTGGGGGGGGAGAGGGGACATCCTGGTCAGCTCCCAGCTCCCCCCCCAAGCCCCCATGCTGCTTGGCCCCCACCAGCCCTGCCTGGCCTCTGCACTGAGGTTGTTGCTCTGAATGCATCAGCCTTCAATTTCCTGTCATAAATCAGTTTGCTGCTCTGGAAACTTTTAGATGGTGCATTTTACTGAAATCCGCAGTGACAACTGTTTACTGTGAGAGCGGTAACCAAATTTTAACTTGTCCCTGGTACAGGGTCCTTATTTTACCAGTCAGTATTTGGAAAATATCCTGGGAATTATGTCTGTGGTATCTAGGGATGGAGAACAAATAGTTTGCTGAAAGTCCTCTGCCTTCTTCCCCTTGGCAAACATTCTCCTTCCCTCCCTTCTGCCATGTCCCCTGGCCCTTTTTTCCCCCCATCACAGAGTCACCAGCACCCCACAGCACATGTATATGTGTATGTATTTGTATATGGGGCCCCCAAGCTGCAAGGCACCACACTCCACATGCAAAAGCCAGTGAAACCACTTTTATTTGTGCTTTATTTTATTGCTATCACCCAGGTAAGCTTGCCTGAATTGACAGCAACATGTTCTGCTTGGCTCTGTAGGACCAAGCTCTTGCCTGGATGCTGCTGAAGCTGAATGGGAGAAACTCAGCAGATAAATTCTGAGGATGACTTTCTAACTTGTGTCCTCTTCTTTTCCTGTAGCCCGGGGCAGCCTCCAGCCGTGGTCACAGGGTGTCATCGCAGTGGTCGTGTTTCTAGTGCTGGTGGCCATCGCTTTCGTGGTCAACAGGTTCTGGTGTAAGAAGAAAGCGTAAGTGTGGGAGGTTGCCAGAGCTGGGCTTAGCTGCCTGGGCACGTGTCACTTCCAGCAGCCTCCATCCTTGTGCCAGGGCTGAGAACACTGTGATCGCTGCACTGGGAGCTGGGCAGGGAGAGCAAAGACTCCCTGTCCTCATCTCTCCGTCCTCTTCTCCCTGTCCTGGTCTCTGCTCCCTGTTACTTATTGCCAGGTGTGAGCTTGCACTGTACAAATGCTGCCATGAGAAAGTGCTGTGCTGGGAATGAGAAGGCAGCAGCATTGTGGCTGGTTTACGGAGGCACATGTTCAGGGAACTGGCCTGAGCCTGGTTTTCTATGGTTTTGCGGGTGCAGTTCCCATGTGCCTTATATCTGTGGGATGATAAGCTCAAAGCAGCTTTGTTTGCAAAGCAGACAGATACAAGTTGTCAGAACGCACTGAGGGGAGCTGGGAGAAGGGGGAGGTATCCAAGCCATGGCAGAGCTCTCAACCTGGAGCCCATGGCACAGACAAATGAGGTGACCTTACTCATCAGAAGGCGGCTCTGTGGGACAGGTTACCTCTTGTCCACTGCTGGCCAAGCAAAGCCACAGGCTGCTGCTCCTGCTCAGCCAAGCAAGGCCAACTGGCGAAGTCGCAGTAACCTGATCTTGAATCTGAGCCCAAAGTCGACAGGGAATGAAGCCTGTTTCCCAGTTCCTCTGCACTGGCACTGTCTCTTTGGGCTTTGCACCCGAAGGTGCTGGAGTCTTCTTGTACTTGTGCATTCCTGAAGCCTCTCCAGGCTGAGGAGGGGGAGAGCTGGGGTGTATCCTGATGCACAGCAGGTCGGCTTCATCCCCAGATGTATTTAAGGGGGATCCCTTTAGGATGCATTCAGGGCCAATGCATAATGCAATGAGTGTATATCTAAATGGTCTGATTTGCCAGAATTACAGGTCTTTGTTTCCCAAAGAGGAACCTTTGTCCTCAAACTGAAGGAACTCCCAGCTCATGGAGCGGGAGGCAGGGATGGTGTTTCCCACCGCTGCCCGTGCCTGGCTGCCTCTTCCCAGCCCAGAGGCAGAGGATGCTGTGAAGGGCTTGAGGGGGGATGGCACCCTGATTTAATTAATCTGGCCTCTCTTCAGCAGAGCGGGCAGCGAGGCTCGGCTGCCTGGCGCCCTGCCAGCTCTGCGCTGTCACTGTGACAGCAGCTATCAGCTCAAGCTGCTGCTTGTTTATGCCAGTCTGTTCCTTGGAGAAGCCTCTGAAATTGCCCTGGAGGAGTCAGGGATGTGCTTGCAGGGCAGACCTGCACCCACCCTCCGCAGATAACCCCCCTGGCACCATCTGGGCTACGGGCTTGCTCCAGAGCTGAGCTTCTAGATTCTGGCTGAGGTCAAATGCCCCATCCCTGCCCAATGGTTCGTTCTGCAAATGATACAGACTCACACCTGAGAGAAAGCAGCTCTGCTTTGCTCACACAGACGTGCACACCTACAGCCCAGCCAGGGCTGCAGCACCAGCAGGGCCTTGACTGTTCCATCTGTGTCAGTTGGGATCTGTAGGGGACTATTTTGCAACAGATTACATAGAAGTAGACTGGAAAAACCAGTTAGTGGGGGAAAACAATCCCACGTATTGACAATGAGTCTTGCTGAGTGCCAGCCCGGTGCTGGGAGTCCCAGCTCCAGAGGCAGGGGCTGGTGCTTGGCGTCTGGGCACAGCCTCTGCAAACCAGCAGTGAAGGTGTTTGCCCTTGCCCTTGTCCTGCTGGGATAGGGGCTGAGTTGCGTGTCCAAGGCCAGGATCACATCCTTATTGTCTCTGTAGTGTCAGATCAGTCCCTTCCTCTTGCCATCACCACTGGGAGGCTGCTCCCCATCATGGCTCCTTCATTGTCCTATCTCAGATTCTCCCTTCTCTCCCTCCAGGGAAAACGCCGAGACCATGGTGACTGTAGAGGACAAGCAGGATCCTGTCGTGTCCAATGGCCACGAAGGGAGATACATATCAGCTGCAACTGACTTCAGGTGAAGGACTTTCTCAGACCTCCTCCCCATGGCTCCTAGCTCTGTTCTGTCCCGTCCCCCTGGGGCCAGCTCAGACGTGCAGAGCCACAGTCTCTCCCACTCAGGGCCTTACATCTCCCATGCACCTGGGTCTGGGGACTTTTATCATCCAGAGGTTAAGCAGAAGGCAGGGAAAGGGAGTATCCCAGTATCCCCTCCTCCCTCATCTCTCCCTGTCCCTGCAGTTGAGCCCCATGATCCATCCATCACCTTGCAACCTGCTACACCACATTTTTCTTATGCTACATCATACCTTTCCTACAGAGGAAGCCACCAAAAGTGGCCACAAGTCACCATGTAGATGTTGACTGTCAAAACAGACCTCGCCAAAAATTAGAGGGATTCCCACCCTGCTCTTGGCTTCCTTCCTGGCAGGGTGACCCCTCCTGTCCTCCCCACCTCCCCCATAAATCAGTGCACAGCTGGCACCAGCGAGGTCAGGATTCCCAGGGGTGGCTTTGGGGAGGCCGGTCTTACTGGGGGTGAGCTCAGCATTGTGCTTCTCCCTCCCTGTGCAGGTGCAAAGAGAACCAGCATGCCTACGAGAACACGGTGGAGCCCGAGGAGAAGGTGATCACCACTGCCATGTAGCAGGCACCCAACCAGCCACCCTCCTTCCTCCTCTCAACTGGCTTCACACGATCGCGATGGGCGTTTTCACAGAGACCCTCTGTGTTGGCACCCCCTGTGTGTAATGGGTCCCTGAACTCCCCATGGCACCACCATCTCCTGATCTTTCCACACCTGTGGGACGTGCTCTTCTGCCTCGGGGACTGGTGTCCACGTGGGCATTGGTCCCCAGGAGAGGTCTGGAGGTGTCAGCTCTCCTGCCTGGTGGTCACCCCACCTCCTTGGCAAGGTTGATGTCCCAAGTCCTAGGAGGGTGTTGACCTGCTTATTACACAGAGGGGCTCCTACTGGGTGCCTGGGACCTCCCTGCACCCCCAGCTGCCTTACGGGGAGTTGCTGATGGAAAACCTGCTATTTTCTCCCCAGTTCACCCTCCTTTTTACAACCTGCATGAAACATTTTAATGTCAGAACAAACCTTCTCCCCTGTACATATCTCCCCTGTAAGCAATAAAGAGAATTGTTGCCCCTATGACAGCAGAGAGGGTCGTTTTGCTAATCAGCCAAAGGACTTTCTGGCATCTCACAGCTCTCCCAGCCTTCAGGCAGTTGGGAAAATGAAGGACATCATGGAATGCTCAGCATTTGGACCACACCAAGGCTGCAAAGTGTGGCTGAGCATCATTCACCATTTGCTGGGTGGGGAAATTGAGGCACAGCACCAATCCAGCACTTAACAGTGCTGCTTAATGGGCGAAAGGCAGCACTCCCTGAATCCCACTGACCACAACATGCAGACCTACAACCAGCTGGGGGCCATTCCCAGGGCTGGAGGCTGTGAATGTCAATCACTTATCCTTGCTGCCAGGAAGTGGCTGGAGGCTGCTACGGGCAGTGCTGGCTATCCCAGAGCAACTGGCCATAGTGCAACCTGCTCCTGCCAGGCTGTTCATTAACCAGGGTCCATCTTCTGCTGTGGTGGGAGCAGTGCCAGGGCCGCCACGGGAGAAACAAGCGCTTCTAAGCTGTGGCATTTGAAGCTTGAAAAGAGCTCTGATGCCTTGGCCATGCCTGGAACATGAGTTACTCAAGTGGCATTCAGAGTCCTCTTCTTGACAATTTATGAAAGGGCGAAGGGACTCTGAAATCAAGGGCAGCCCAGCTGAACCAGGACTGGGAGGGATGGGGTGGGAGGTTTATAAGAGGGGCGCTTTTGGCAGCCCCCGGTTTTGAGGGGAGCAGGGGGGTTTTAGGACCCTGCTGTGCACTTCCTGCAGGGGAAGCTGCCAATGTCCGACCAGGTGGTGACACAAAAATTCAGGCAGGAGCCTTCCAGTAACAGACCCACCTTGAAAGGCCTTTCCCCTAGAGACTCAGGTAGGTGAGTGTTTTGAAAATGCCCTCAAAGACTTGGAGTTGAGAAATCACAGCTCCAGTTGAGAAATTGCATGGGAGTAGAAGAAAACAGGCAGAAGGGTTAGAGGGGTCAGGCCCTCAGATTTGGAGGCACGATGGCTGCACCCCCAGCATCATGTCAGAACTGTTCCCTTCTACCACCTTCCCTTAGACAGCAGGAGTCTGAGCCAGCCCCAGGTTGGGTCTTGCACCTCCCCACTCATGCCCCTGTGGATGCTGCTCCCCCGACTTTTCTCTTGTAGGTGCCAAGTGTCATGTGGTTTTGGAAAAAACAAGCTTCCCAGAGTTCAGGGGTAGTGCTGTGCTCAGCAGGGTTTAAGGATTAGCCAGTACATGTTCCTGTGGCATCAGCACTTGGGCTGGGGGTGTGGTGAGAGGAGGGGAACCCATTAATTTTTTACCTCTCAGTTGCAAAAGGAGTTAGCAATGATATCCTTATAATGAGTAACAGCAGGAGCTTTTTCCATGCCCTGTGCACACCCTCAATATGTGATGGACGCTTGAGCTGCTCACCCTGCAGTGCCTGGATGCGGATTTGGAGTGGAGGTGTGCTCAGGACTCAGTTGGTCTCAGTGTCCCTTTCCCCATGGATCTCTGCCATGGCTGTAGGTCCAAGCAAGGAGAAGGGTGGGGCTCTACTGCTGGACATTTTGGGCTAGTCCAGGAGTCTCAGTGCTTGGTCTTATCACAGCCAGTACCCATTCAGAGTTCACTTCCCAGGCGAAAACATCTCAAGCAAGAGCCAGGGATGCCTCCTCAGTGGTATACCTCACCTCTGTACTGTCCGTGGTGCTGTCCTGCCTCAGTTTCTCTTGTCCATGAAGCACAAGCTGAGGCTGACTGAGTGAAGCTGCCTTCCCTTGAGCTGTGCAGCCGCCTCGCAGATGCTTCTCGGTGTGATCCTAAAAAGAACAAAAGGGAGCGAGCATAAATGAAATTTATTGTTGGAAAATCTTAATTAGATTTTAAACCCCAAAGGGAGAAAAGTGAGGTATTATCTGACACAGCTAATGAGTGTTAAGGGTCCATTGTTATATTTCTTGTTTACCTTTCTGTACTGGCTGATACAGCCCGGATCCTCGCCTGTACTGCCGTAATTAGGATATCTCATCTCTTGCTGATAGGGTCGGGATGCTCTTTAAAGCACAATGCTGTCTCATCCCTCCCTGGAAGGATGAGCGTGATTGGGATGACAACTTCTGGCATGCCAGTGCTCGTGCCTTCCATGCCAACCCTGGGAGCTCGGGAATGTCCTCCAGAGTTGGGGCTGTACCTGACAGTCCCCAGGTGATGGGCACCTCCCCCAGCCTCTGTGACCTCTCTGAGGGGGCCTGAGACAGCTTGCCTGGGGCCAAATCCTCCCCAACACCTCTCTCCATGCAGCATGGGGGAGTGACCATGTCCTTCACAGTGACATCATGGGTGCTCCATCCTGCCCCTCACTCCATAATGCCATTATCTCTGAAGCTTGGGCTTCAGGAAAACATCCAGGTTTGGGTTCTGCTGCAGACAGGACCATCTCCTTTTGGGCAGAAGACATTCAGGGTGGGTTTTTTGCATTACCACCTTGTTACAAGATGTATCACAGCTTTTCTTTGACACCTAGGAGGATGCAGCTCATCTCTTGGACACGCAAATAATGGGGCATCTTGTTGAAATCCACCTTTGGCTCTGATGCTTTCCTGATCTCTCCTGAGTCCCTTTAGCTGTGAGGGTTTAAGATTCTGTTTCTGTTCCAGCTGTAACCACAACCCCGGAGCACTTTGGGCAGGTGGACAACTGCCGTGTAAATTATTGAAAGGTAGTTTAATTAAAGGCTTGTCGTATTCAGATAAACTGCTGCTGGAAGAGCCACCAGCTCCTGCCCTGGACCCAAACAGTGTAGCCTGGGGTTTATGTCCTGGCAGTGGGCACCTTGGCACCCAAGAGATGTGATTTGGACCTCCAGAAACAAAAAGGGAGCCCGTCCCACCATCGCTGTCCTTCGGGTGGGGAAGAAGCTCAGCCACCCAGGTGGGAGCTGGGAGCACAGCAGGGAGGGGTGGCTGTGTGTGGGCAAGGGGGCTGCAAAATTTTTGGTCTCGATTCAAGCCACTGAAAGCCAGAAGTAAAATACCATCCATTGTTGGTTTGTACACCCGTAGTAGCCAAACAAACATCCCCGGAGCCTCTCCTTATCACTTTATTACACCTGCTAGAGTGAATAGATTAAAGAGGATGGGGGAGGGGGGAGAAAGCTGAAGAATCCAGCAGAAAAA
Source organism: Manacus vitellinus (assembly GCF_001715985.3). Taxonomy (NCBI): domain Eukaryota; kingdom Metazoa; phylum Chordata; class Aves; order Passeriformes; family Pipridae; genus Manacus; species Manacus vitellinus. Next base: position 11,765,144 of record NW_021939546.1, read on the forward strand.
CTGGGTTTTGGGATTGTTAATTATTCTCTGGGGTCTCTAATCTTTAACTGGCAAACAGCATCACTAACTGTCTTAAAGCCCCTCCTGGAACATCGTGATAATAAGCCATCTGCATGAAGGCACCCCGTTATCTGCCCTCCTCCAGCCGCCTGTGACATGGCTGGAGTGGGAGATAATGAATGTGTGGTGTGTAATAATGACACGTCATTCATGATTATCGGCCTGATACCCAACCTTTTAGCTCCATTGTTTGTGTTTCAAAAAAAAAAAAAAAAAAAAAAGGAAAAAAAAGAGAAAATAAAAAGGAGAAGGGAAATAAGAAAAGGGGGAAATTTTGGTGCTATGGGCTATCCCGGGGTCCCCGAAGTGTCTCCCTGCCAAAGAGGTTGGCTCTCGTAGCATCTCCCAGAGGGTTTGTTGGTACCCTGGAAGGACTCGCCCGTGGATTGGCGGCTGCTGTAGCCATGGTGACGGAGGAGAGAGCTGAGACAGTGCAGAAATGTCACTGCCTGGCAGGGAGACATTTGGGGCAAATGTGCAGGCGATTACATCTGTGTCAGTGGCTGCTGCCCGGCTCCTCGCACAACTCCTTTGCTGCTCTCAAAACAGTTTGGCGGTGGCTTGGCAGAGGAGGTTATCTTGTACACGCTGCTGTCCAGAAACTGCCAGCATCTGAAGGTGGGGGGATGTTTGTGTTGCTCAGTTTGACCCAGCCAAGCTGAAAAGTGAAAGAATTTTCTCCTGGTTGCTCCTGTATTAGGGCTCCTTGATGCATCGGTACTGTGAGACCTTCCCCCAAAAGCTTTGGTTCTTCAAATTGCAAACCTGGGTTAAGCACAGTTCTTAGTGGTAAGGGATTTTAAAGTGTTTGGCTCAGGTTACCTCAATTATTGTCATAACTGCCTGGAACAACAATCCATTATTTGCATCAAAAATGTCGGCAGTTTCTCGTCTCTTTCCCAAGCAAATTTGCAAGAGCAATTTCCCTGGAGAAGGTCTCCACTTGCAGTGATTGTGGTTTAGTCATTTATAACAATCAGGAGGACTCTTGGAAATCAAACGAGCAGCCTTGGTCAAGGCTGGTCACAGGGTGATGGCCTCAAAACACAGGCCCTCTGTACAGACCCAGGGGTGGGCAGCAGCTGGGAGTCCTCTTCAGACCTAATTTGCCCTGCTCTGGCCTTATCCCCCCACATCCAAACCAGAAAATGCTGCAGTGACATCTTCAAGTGCCACCCAGTTTCCTTTGCAAATCACCACCAAGGAGACTGGGATGGGTCTTTGTGGCCAAGTGCTCCAAAAGCTCATTTCTTGGACCACCTGCTGGAGAGTAGATGAGCAGAGCTATGAGGTGGCTTGCCTGTTCCCAGGTGGTGGCTGAAATGCCTGACAAACAGGACTTTTCGGTAATGAAAAGGTGTATCAAACTGCTGCCCTCCAAAGGCCTTGCTGTGCTGGAGCAGGAGAGGAAGATATCTGGAGTCTGACCTGTTAGACCAGCCTGAGTCCACCAGAGGTGTAAGTGTGGTGGCACCAGCACCTACACAACCTGCATCCAGTCTCTTCCTGGGAGTAAGGTAAGAAGGGGTGGGCTAGGAGAAGAGGAACTCGGTCTCCAGATGCCTTGCAAAATAAATGCAAGCTGCACCTTGCTGGTTAATCCCAGCATCCCTGTCCCAGACAGCCAAAACAAAGGTCTGAGGAGAGTTTTGTTTCCCAAACTGAGGATTGAGCAGGCAGCAGAGATAGGGAGCAGGGATGCTGCAGGAGCTTAGTCAGATGGGCAGATGCTCAGATTTGGCTGTCCTGAGCTGCTCAGAGAGACAGAGAGATGGACAGACATGCTTTGGATACATTAGTGCCTGCAGGGATTTGGTGATGTCACTGCTGTGGGTGAAAGCCAAACAGCCTTGTCTGTCCCTGTAGTGTGGCTGTCTGTCACTCTGAGCCTCAGTTTCCCCTGACGACCTCTGGGTTCTGAGGCACTCTCAGTGACAAACGTTCCCTGAGCTGTGTGTGGGTGACACCATCACTCCGGGACTGTGCCGGAGCAGTGCCTGCCCCGCTGCCCTGCACGGCTGAGGGTGGGGATGGGGACGGGGGTATCCCCAGGGATAGGGCACATCAGCTGCCTTGCTGGGCCTGGCCATGCTCCCTGCCCAGCCCAGGGGGGTTTTACCAGGGACCAGGGAGGACTTTTTCCGGGTCTCCCACTGCCACCTAGTGATCCATTTCACACCCTGGGCCCGCAGCTCATCCAGATGGTCCACCTGGGCTAGTGCTTGGGGAAAGGCTCCCCGTGCCCTGAAAACATGCCTAATCCCAGGGGCAGTGTTCATCTTCATCCCTTGGACAGGTCACTCATGTACTGAGTGGTCAGCTCTCAGACTCTGCAGAAAAGGTTTTGAGGCAGACTCATGTTTCATCTCGGGACTTTTTTTGTTTTGCAAGCTGATTTTGTTCTTACCACCAGCATTTCTCTGTGTGTGGTGTGTGTTTGTGTTTTGCTTTGTCTGACCACAGATTCATTTCAGTTGTTTCCTTACCATGGAAACTCCTCCAGTCAAAGGTGAGGGCTTGTTGGTGTATGTTGCAGGAGGTGTGGAAACAGGCTCCTCAGGCTCATTAGGGGGAAAACAGTGCTTGTGGCTTGAAACACTCACAGGGCTGCACCCTTGGGCACAGCCTTACCTCTGGCCTGCTGGGGCTCCCCCTGTACCCCGTAACCCCCAAATGCAAAGGAAGCCAAAGTCATGCTTGGAGAGCATCCTCACAAAGCTTTATTCTTGTTTCGGAGACGAGACCAAGGCTGATCACACATTGTTTTCAGTGGGGTGAGAGCTTTCTCCAGGTTAGCTGGTGTCATGTCTCTGGGCTGGCTTCCTGAGCACCCTCAACTTGAGAAAGTTCAGTGCTGGGGCAGAAAGAAACCACGGGCCTTCATCTCCATAATGGTGGGCACAGAGCCAGCCACAGAATGGGAATAATTTGGAGGGCGGTGCATAGGGATGCAGCAAGGCTGCCAGGAGGAGCCCTCCTGCCCTGGCACACCCAGGCTGGAGGCAGGGGAAGGACTCTGTGCTGGGGCAGCGCCCAGGCTTTAAACATCCATGCAAGCCATGCCAGCATTGTTCACTGCCAAGCCCATCCTGGAGACTGACAATGGAACAAATCCACAGATGAGTGACAGAAGTCCCGCCAGGCAGCGTGTGAGGGCAGGTTGGAGGTCAGGAGATGATCAGGACATGGAGGATGCCCACGGAGATGAAGGCTGAGCCACAGCCACTCTGTGGAACCCCTTTAGCAGTGCTGCTCCCCCTGCAAGGAGGGGACTTGGATCTGCTGGTTTTGGTGTTTGTTTGAGGGGGCTCGGTGTGCCCCCCTGGACAGCAACAGTGGGGAGTTAATGTGGGAGAGATCCAATGTGGCCAGCGTGGATCTCCTTCCCCACTTAAGCCTCTGGGTGGAGTGACATTTGGGAGAGCTCTTGCCCACCTGCCGTGGTACCCCGTGGGATCAGGGAATCTTCTTCAAATGCAGGTGTATCCCATTGCTGGACCTGAGGACGATCTGCGGTATCATAATGGGAAGCTTGGATGGGTCTGGGCAGAGCTCGAAGCGGAGCAGGGTCAAGGCCAGCGCCACCTTCATCTCGTTCATGGCGAACTGCTGCCCGATGCAGTTCCTGGGGAGAGGATGACAAATGCTCTGACTGCTGCCTTTGGCCCTGACTGCCCCCAAACAGGGCTCAGCCCATATGTGAGCTGGGGCACATCCAGCTGCCGTGAGAATGACACCACAGCTCATCTAGGGGTCCCCTGATGCCACACCAAAATGTACCCAGCTCTGTGGTGGGGTATTCCTAATTTTTATCAATAAGCATTGAAAAAAGATATGAGATTGGGAGAACATGGGCTTATTTCACTAGAAAGTGCGGCCTAGATCCAGGTAAAAGTCCAGACGCCTCAGAAAAGTTATTTTTGGCTCGATGTGGTGATCCTCTTGCGAGTTACTGATACCTCAGTATCCTGCATCTGCCTACTGATACAGCATGGGAACCACAGAGACTTGGACCCAGCTTCGTTTTGAGGTGCACTGGGATTCACCCCTAAATAAGGGAGCCTGTGTTCCCAATGCAGGCAGCAGAAAATGTAAACATGTCCACAAAGCCACAAGAAAAGTGTGTGAAAGCCTACAGTGACAACAGAGCTTAGGGTGTTGGAAATGCTCTGGAGCTGATGGAGCATGGAAATCCTCTTACAGGAGATTCTGTAATGGGAGATCCTGTTATGGAAAGCCTGTTTGAGTTGGCCAAGCCAACTTGGCTCATGGAGGCTGAGGGAAGATTAGCTTCAGGAGCTTGGCTCTGAGCTAGGTCTCCCATGCAAGGTAGCCTAATGGGAAGGAGAGGGATGAAGGATCTCCCACCTGGGTCCAGCAGAGAAAGGCAGGAAAGCATGGGAGTGCCTCTGTACTGAGTTCTCTGGAGAAAACCTCAGGGGATCATAGATCTGTGGGAGCAACAAAGACCACTCGGTTAGTGTTTGGTCTGATATGAGCAGCACCAGGTTCTTCCCTGGCCCCCAGGTTAGGGCTGGATGTTGTCCCTGCCCTTCCTGGGGGAACTGTAGTTAACAGACATCTCTCTACAAAGCTGCTGAGTGGATCTCCCCCTTGGAGATATCCAGGTTACCCACTACAGTGCCCAAGATGCCTGTAGGTGTTTTCCCATCCGGGGCAGCAATGATAAAGTAAGACTCCCTTTGTTCCAGAGATGCTTGATCCTTGCTTTCCAGACAGCCACTGGAGGGAGGCAGCTGCACACCCTCCTTCAAGTTTTCCAGTTATTTCTTGAAGCCTCAAAAATATCAGCTTCAAATCACACACTGCCTGGAGGGTTTGACGCTTCTCATACCACTCTGAGATCTAAGACTATCCAGGGTAGCTGAAAGCAGTCTGAGTGTCTCTATGTCCCCACGCATGCAGGGAGACTATTCAACACCTTTCTCCAGCACTTTGTCACGTTTAAAGCCTTTGTAGGGTTTGGTAACTTGACTGAACTTTACAGTTGGACATGGACTCTTGGAATGAGAAGGGAAAAAAACCCCCACATATCAGGGAGGCATAGGCTGAACAAGGCACAAGTGGAATGGATATCTGGGCTCAGACATCATCTTCTCTTTCTTGTTACAAAGGTGAAATACCTCAGGGTTCTCCCAGACATCCCGGTTCCTGTGAATAGCAAATATGTTCAGTCCAACCTGGCAGCCTGTGAAAGAAAAATGAGAAAAAGCTCGTGACACCTCAAGGTGAAGATGTAGGAAAGGTGGTTTTGGGATGGTCTCTCTCCCTGGGCTCTGCAGGGGCTGTTGCAGGAGATATGGCAGTGATGATGCCCAGCCTGTCCAGGCAGGTCACCTGGTGAAATCCTCACATGGACAAAACAGTGACCTCAGAGCTGGGCTCCATTTTTGTATCAGTGTATCACTTTTACTTCGCCAGCAACAACACTCTACAAGACCCCTGTGAGCTCTGTGAACACCCCAGTGCCCTGGAGCATGTCCTTGGACTCTCTCTGGTCATCCTTTCCAGGCTCATGTGGTAGCAAGCTGTGGTAGCCCCACACAGCCCTTTGGAGAGAGAAGAGAAGCTGGAAGACCCACCATCCCCTCCACACAGCAGCATGAACAAGGAAGCCCCACTTGGCATAGGCAGGAGCATGAAGGATGAACAAACTCAACAGACCTGCTGGCAAGCTGCGTCCATCAGAAAATGTGATGGGTTTAGAGAGCTGTCGGGACACAGAAGGAACCGGTGGGAACAGGCGCAAGCTCTCTTTGATGCACATCGTGGTGTAGGTCATCTTCCCCAGGTCCTCCCTGAAAGCAAACTTGCTGAGGGTGAACTAGATCCCTTTGTCTACATCACTGATGAAGATATTAAACAGTACTGCCCCAGTATGGACCCCTAAGGATATCACTTGTCACTGATCTACATCTGGACATTGAACTGCTGACCACCATCCTCTGGATGTCACCTTCCAACCAATTCCTAAACTACTGAACAGTCCACCTATCAAATCCATCTCTCTCCAATTTAGAGAGAAGGATGTTGTGGGGGACCGTGTCAAAGGGTAAGAGAAAAGAGTTCAAGGTAAATGAATAAGATGTCCTAGCTCACCACTCAATAGTGTCTCGGTCTCCCAGGATCCCCTGGATCTCCTCCCTGCAGCGTTGCTGGTACTCTGGATGTAATGACATGCAGTAGAAGAGCCAGGAGATCCCACTGGCTGTGGTATCATGACCCTCAAACATGAACGTGTCGACCTCGGCACGCAGGTCCTCATCGGACAGTCCAACTCCATTTGCATCCTAATAAAGAGGAGAGCGTATCATTCCTAAGCACACAGGCCTTTTATTTTCATACCCAAAGGATTTGCATGGTTTGATGTCACTTATGTTTCCCTGTACATCAGGAAGTCATCAGAAAATTTATCCAGTATATGTGAGATTGCCAACTCTGTAGTCAACAGGGCGGCAGAGTTGGGCTATGGTGGGAGACAAGTTCCCAGCCCATCAGAAAGACACCCTTTTTGATCCCCTGCCAATGGTCCCAGTTACATTTTTCAGTAGTTTGGTTCGGATGACTTTTTTTCAGACTGAGACACAAAAGAAAGTAGCAGCTCCAGAAAGACAGAGTGAGCAGAGTGTATCTCCCTCCTGAACAACAAATGGCAGCTTCTCTCCAGAGTATCTGAAGATGTCTGTGAAAGTAAAACTACCAAAAGTAATAAAGAAAATATCTTGACAGGACTACAGACAAGATGCTCTCCTTGTAACCTTTCCAAAGACCTCATTCCTCTCTGGTTTCTGAGAGGTCTCTTCTTTAAAACAATTAGTGTGCTCAATGAAAATTACCAAGGAAGAGGAAAGTCTGCCCAAGGTATATATGCTTGCTCACTGCATTTCACACATTTGTGTTTCCTTCCCTTTCCATCCACATTTCCCTGAGCTAGGAAAGCTGGATTAGGAAAGCTGTTGCCAGGAATCTCAGCCAGGGCCTGGATGCTTCCCTGCTGATGGATCCTCAGTGTGTTCTTTATCATTCAATGCGATCATTTCAAACATTCACCTTGCTACAAAGAAGAATGTCCAGAAAATCCAGGCGCTTCTTCTTCAGGATCTTGTCAAGGTCCTCCTCACTGGAGAGCAACATCTTTCTTTCTTTTATTACCTTATCTGCAGAGAAGAGTGCCTCACTTAGTTGCCACTCCAGAGACCTCATGTACCTGACCCCTTGGTCAGCAGCTTGTACTCTGTTTAATGTGTAGTCCTCTGGCCAGTGCCTGTTGCAACCCCCCTCTGAGCCACTCCAGGCACAAGCGGAGGAGAGGTTCAGCTGGGAAGAAAGGGAGAGAAACAGAGATTGGGGAGAAAGGGGGAGAAATACCTGTGTGGGTATGGGCCAGCTTGCAGGCATCCTGAAACTCACGGCCTTTGCGAGTCAAGTTGTAGAAGACATCCTTGAAGGAAAAAGTCAGGATTCTTTGGCTCACGAGGTAGCTCAGGTCAAAAACAGCTTTAATGTAATAGTGTGAGTTGCTGTAATGAGGCCAAGGTTAAAGCTGGTGTTAGCAATGTGAGGGGGAAACAGGAGCACTTGCTTTCCCAGGATTTGAAAGTTCAGGCACTGACCTCTGAGTCTGACAGTCAGAATTAAAGCTGAAGGCACATTTCATGATGCTGTCTAGTGTCATCAAACTGACGTCTTGAAAGAGCTCCACTGACTTCCTCTCCGTGCTCTTCTTCTCCCATTTATCCTAGAGGTGGAGGCAGGGGTAAGGAGGGACAGGATACCATCTATGATCAGGTCATATATTCCTGTCCCTCTTCCCAGATGCACACTGCCAATCACTTTCTTTTCTGCAAGCAGAAGCCCTCATTCACTATGTATTCTGTGAATCCAATCAAACTCCTCCGTACATTTCTTTTTCTAGGTTTACCTCTACTGGGCTAGGAAAGGGTATTCTAGCTGTGGTTGGTTTCATTGGGGAAAAAAAAAAAAGAAAGAATAAGTGCAATGTCCAAAGGAAGGTAAGAGGAACAATTTCAGAACTTTATAACTACCCCAAAAGTTCAATGAAACTCTAGGCACTGAGTGCAGTCTCTTTCCCTCACTCATTCCCAGATCTGATTATTTGCACCGTTGCACAGCTGAAAGGTAAAAGTAGCAGGAGTGGGAATTCTTACCAGCATCACTTTGACCGAGTCTGACATCAGGGTCACGTAAGATTTCAGCACATCGTAATGAAAGGCTGGGGTGAGCATCTTCCGGTGCTGGAACCATTTGGATCCATCCAAGACCAACAGCCCCTCCCCTGAAGGCACAAACAGAGAAGGTTCAGTCAGCTCCTCCAGGCTCTGATCATGGTTCTGGCAGCCTTACTACTTTTGACTTACCAATCCAGGGAAGCAGGAATTTGTAGGGTACACTGGCCTTGGGATCTGTAAAACAAAGCAGATACCAGAAATGTATGAATGACTAATGAATTCAAAAAAGAAAATTCAGAATAAATTGACATTAGATTTTGCTCGCTAAATCACAAGATAGAATTAATCTCATTTCAATATGTAAAATACCCTACCACTAGAGGTAGAGTTTAAAAGTGGCCATCTACAAATATGACCTCAGTGGACTTGAAAAAATAGAGAAAGGAAGAGCAATAAATGTGTGTGGAAAGGAACTGACCATGGCAAATCCTGAAGTTCAGAACAATGGATGGGAGTTACTGGAGATGCCCATGTGTGTACCTCTCACAAGAATCATGCTCCACAGAAGGGAGCAGAGGAGAAGACTTGAGGTGTTTTCTCAGATCCATTGCCATGCCAGCTCACCCATATTACTGGGTTTACTGGGAAGCACAAGCATAGTGGTGGCAGATTCCATAGAAGGCAGTAAGACCAATGACAATGGAGATAAGGTATGGAAGGAACAGGCACCTGGTCACTGTTCTGCACAAGAATACAAATTGCTCCATGAAACCTGGGTCAGGCTGAGAGTTTGTGAAGAGGAGCTAAAGAGGAATTGCAATAGCTGTGAAGGAAGCCAGCAGAGGGGATGACTCCAGGCAAGTTTCCCATGATTTTTTTTGGTAGGACTTCTCAAAAACAGATGTAGAGACTTACCTGTTCGGCCAAGTATGCTTTTGGCATATTCAGGATGGTGGACAATTAGAGCAGGCAGGACTGGTCCAAACCATCTGGGAAAGGCATAGGGGTATTCTTCTCCCCACGACACTAGTTGATGTAATATTTTTTCAGGATATATCTACAATGAATGAAAATTAAGCAGGGACTGAATAAAGGCAGAAAAAGAGCATGCCAGGGAGAGCAGAGCTTGAATTTGCCCTGTCATGGAAAGCACAGGTAAGACATCCTCTCTTGGGAAATGAAGCAAGAGTGGGTGGACTTGCCACACAGGGGCTTTTACACTGCAGGTGAAGGAGAGGATGGGCATTGCAAAGGGACTGCGCACATGTGGCAAAGCTGCTTGAGCCACCACTTCCCTGCAGCACAAGACAACTCCATGGAGAGTTCCTAGCTGGGGCCAGCTGCAGCTGAGCCACCTTAGGACAGCCTGGGCTCGGAGCAGCTTGATGTTGCTGGGAGCTGCAGCTGGCATGGGTAATACCAAGATGCCTGGTGGACAGGTCAGGAGGACCAAGGGTGTTACACCCCTGTTCTCTGATTTCAGCAGTGCAAGGTGGGCATGCAGTGTGGAAGCAAAATATCTTCACTATAGAGCAATGAAAATGGCTGCATTAAAATGCCCTGCTTTTGTGGCCATGTCTTCTTCAGTGGCTGCAGGGGGAGACACTCTTATTGCTATAAGGTTTAATGTAGAAGAGAGACATTCAGTGGTTGCTCATATTTATGTAACTTCATGAAAATCCAAGAAATTGCCTAACTCTATGTTTAAGCACATGATCAAATACAGCATGGCTCTGTTTTTTCCCAAATGATGCACATCTCATATCCAGGTAACCTTTCCTCCTGCCCTGCAGAAGTCTTGGCACTCCCCGTGCAGAGGGAGTAGGGGACACACACACCCCATCCAGTGCTTCTTATCCTGACTGATATCTTGCGCAGTCTTTGGGACAAACCCACCCTGACCAAGCCCATCTCACTCCTTACCAGGTGATTGTGGCCATAGAGCCAGTGTTTCGGGGGGCCAGGAAATGCCTCCAGAGCTTTGACGAGTTTCTTCCTCTCCTGGTAGAACTGGACCACCTTCAGCAGCACAAAGATTACCCCAAGCACCACAGACAGCTGCAGGACGACAGCAGAAGGTCTGGCTACGTTGTCTAACAGAGACACCATACTGGTCTGGGGTGGCTGACACTGCCTTCTCCTGCCTCTTTTCTTCTGCTTCTCTCACGCCTTCACCTGACAGGGAGCTCAGTGCAGGTAAAAACCCTCTCCCTCCTCCTCTGCTGGAGCTGAGCCTGGTGAAGGGAAGCTGACAGCAATTTATAGCAGCAGAAACATCACAGTAAACAATGAGTCAGCTCGGCCAGCAGCCCGATTGCTGCTGCTCCCACTCACCCTTTGACCTGCTTCCTGCAACCTATCCCTGCAACCTGTGGATAACAATCTGTGCACATTCCCTACTTTCTTTTAAGTCCCATACACCCCAGCAGCACTGTCACACACTCAGTCCTCCATGCCCAGGTGGATGAAGGCAGAGGAGGGAGGAGGTGAGAGGCAACCAGGCTGGGGCTCTAGCTGAGCTCCGTGCTCTCCGCAGGCAGTTCAGGCATGGAAGCCATTCATCCACCCATGTGAAGTGAGGAACACACAGGCCACCTCTTCCCAAAGAGTGGAGTGGGTGGATTCATCCACCTTCACCTGTAACAGCAGTGCTCTGAGTGACTGCAGCATCACGCAGCTCTGCCAGGCTGTAATCAAGACAACAGATATAACCCCAACAGCACACAAGGGACCTGGCCCTGTTCCCCAAGAGCTCCTACCATAGACAAGCCAGGAGATAAAACTGATGTCCAGAAGAATTACCATGGTCAGTAGATGAGACAAGGAGAGGAAGAGCTGCAGAGCAGTAAAATGATAGAAATTAGCTTGAGAGCACATCTAACCTGATGGGGAGGTGTGATGGTAAGAACATGTTTCCTCTACAGTCCTGGTGATTCCTCATTCCTCTGTCCACATGGCATGTCACCATCCTCCAAAGAAGGCTCTGCATCACCACATTTACCTCTCCAATGCAGCGCTTTTTTGGGTCCAGGTAGGACCCTTCTAGCAACTCCTGAGCAGATCCTGCTGGTTACCTGAGCTCACATTCCATAAGCACAGAAGCCTGGAATGGCAATGCAGAGTTCGTGGAGGACTTGGGCTGGAAGCCTGCTATGTGAGGGTGACTTCCAGGCATATTGCACTTTTATGTTGGGATATTGCAAGGATCAAGTGAGTTAGTTGCTGAGACTGATAATCTGATAGGCTACTACATAGGGGCTGCTGAATTTTGTGAGTGGTTCTCTTCAATGCAACACATCTCTGGGGCAAAGGACTTCTAGTGTTTGGGTACTTTCCTTTAGTTTTTAATCTAAAATATACCATGTTCAACTGAAACCAATGTTTTCCTCTTGGAGAGTAGTTTTATTGAAAAAGCTACAGTTTTTCTCATGTTAATTGTTCAGATATATCATTTTTACAGTGGCAGAGACATGGAGATCATTGTCTGAAGCAAACCTGCACGGCCCCACTGAAAATATATAAACCTGTTAGACAGAAGGAATATATGAACAAATGTTGCAAGACCCACTGTCTGGGAATTGCCTGACTCCACAAAAGTGTGTCATAGTGGAGTGACTTTTACCTCAGCTGGCTCATGGCCTATTCATGAATTAATGATTGCAAAGACAAAGCTGTAGTTGTAGGCAGTACCATTCATACTTTGGCCTTGGGGAGATTTAAAGTGTCTGATTGCTGTGAACTCATGTGACCGGTTGTTGTCCACTCCTTCTGCATGCTGGTAGTAGAAGACTGCTCTAGAAACATACTTTTCTCTTGAAAGACATCAACTGTAAGATCTACACTCAGTCTATTCCTGGGCTGCAAATAACCTTTTGTTAGTCTGTCAGTGTTGTCTGCCCAGTAAGATTTTTTGGCACCTTTCTAGAAACAGTAGTTGTGTAAGTTCCTCAGCTGGGGTAAGGTGACCCACTCAACACCACAGCTGTCCACATTGCATGGGGCTTTTGCTAACATGGCAGGAGTGTGCATTGAAAAGAGTATTACAGCAGCTGAAGACCTCTTGGTTGCTTTGGTTGCTTGAGCCCTCTTCTAACACTGTTCTTCAGCTCCACAATGCGACTTTCCCCTGGACTGGACTCATGTAACATATATTAAGATGGTGTCTCTGGTTCTTCAGACTGGGAAAAGAGGAAAGGGAATATATTCTCTGTCTACCATTAGTCATCCTGCTTTCTCCCCATCACTCACTGACACACTCCTTTTATTGCCTTGGAGAAGGTCTCTGGCAGCATTAGCTTTTCACACACTTGGCCATCTTCATGAAAGTTGGTGTATCTCGTTATGCTGAGCCAGCTGGATCTGTGCAAAAGTTCAGAGGAGAGTTAAAGGTTGATCTTTAGGAGGCAGAAGGCTGCAGTCTTCCAGGTTAGTCATTTCTTAGGGAAGGCTTTGGCTGTAGCCAGAGCGTGAGGGGCCCATTTTGCCATTTACAACTTTACACTTCTGAGCAGAAGCATCCAACTCCAGGGACCTCATGGCCATGGAAGGTGCAGCAGATACATTTAGGACACATCCAGTACTTCTAGCTCTTCCTTTTATCCTTCACCTGTCCTGCAGCACAGTGATTAGGGGGTTTCCACCAGAAGAGGAGGCAGCACAGGCTTGTTGGCCAGCTGGCTGCAAAGTGAGTGGGTTGCAGCCCATTGGGAGGCTCCTGCTGATGCTTCTTTCCTACCTGAGGAGAAGGATGAACATGCAGCACAAGGAGCCACTCGTGGGCTGTCTGAATCAGATCCATGGCTCTGCAAGCTGCCTTCAAAATGTGGGGCTGACCTAAATAATCTGGGCAAGTGAAGAGTGTGAGGAGAGCAATGTTACTGAGAGTTTGGAAAAGTCTGATGTGCTCTTGGGGTTAACTCTGAAGTCAGGTTGAAGGGGCATGTGCTGAGACAGCCCATTCCCTATCTCCATTGCATCATGGACTCTGACCTGAAGGTGTCCCCCCTCCAAGCTGTTTTTCCTCTCAACCATTTCTAAAATGGCCTAAAACAGCCATCCTCTTGTCTGGCCTTGCCTGGGTCTACGGAAGGGAGGGAGGAGATGGAGAGCTCCATGGGGCTGAGACCACTGGGAGGTGGGACTGCTGCTGTGGGTCTCTCATGTGAAGACCTGTAGTATACTCATAAATCCAATTATATAGTTGGGTGCCTTACAAGGTCTACATAAGGAAAACAGGAAGGTCTGAGGGTTGAGCCTTTGGTTAGTGTCAGTGAAGCATGACCTGTGACACTTATTCAATTACCAGAGTGACTGATCTGAGTCTGGCTGGCACCTTCCAGCAATCAGTTACAAAACAATCCATAAATACCCCAAAACCCACAGGTGGAGGGGCCAGGCCAGTGAATGGATTTGCTGGAGCAGGCACATATTCAAACTTTTATAGCAACACATAAATTCTCAGTGGTGACAAAGTCCCTGTACAGTGGGTTTGACCATGGATTACTGAGCAGGGTCAATTTTTACTGAACTGGCTCCCTCATAGTTATAAAATAACCAGAAACAACTGTTGAGCGTGGAGCCAAGTTATATGGGTTGTCTTGAAGGTCAAGTGAGATGTCAAGCACTGAGATGATATGGAGGGAACACGGAACAGAGTGGCTGAACCTACATTTATAGGAATTTGGAGCAAGAATCTGTGCTTGGGTGAAAGCAAAACTGAGTGCTTAATCCAACCTCCAGCCACTGCATTCTATGTTTCACTGGTGGAGGGGATAGAAAAGCCTTTTTCATGTATTTCAGAGGTCTCACAGCAAGAGGGGCTGTGAACACTCTTAAGCACAGCCTGGGGGAGATAACTCAGAAGTTTTTGCAGAAGAAGAAACCTCCACAAGAAGTTCAAATGGGAAAGTGAAGTGACTGCAGAGCTGCAAGTGGAGAAAAGCGAAAGGGGACAGCACTGGTTTGGTCATGGTAAGGGCTTGGGACAAGGCCAGAACAATCTGTTAGCACCAGGAGAATCTAGAGCCCTGTTGCTTCCCAGAGTCCAGAAAGTAGAGGACTCCAAAAGAAGATCTCAGCATGAAAAAGCAGGTGCAAGGGTCTTCTAACAGCCAGAGGAGTCTGGGGATGCTGGCAGGGTGAACAGAGGTGTGGCTTGACCTTCTGGACATTTTAGGCTGGTGAAACTGCTGTTGGGTGTTAAAGGACACTTGGAATGTTGTCAAACATTTGCAAAGAGCCTCTGAGGGGGATGGCTCGATCATGTGGGTGTCCATGTGATGGCAGTGGGGCCATGACAGGCCAGGCCACCAACATAAAAAAACCCCCTCATTACACTGTAGAATTTCTATCCCATATCTCAACCATGGACACAGCAGGCTGTGGAAGTTGCTTTCTGAGTCTTGGGAATTTCTCCACCTACTTTAGACACTGAAAGAGAAGGAGGAGAAGATCTTCCTCACAGTTTTAACTCATACTGTTGATATCCATTGCAGAAGACCTGATTTATTGAGAAGGTGAAATTCAGGTGGCAAATGGGTACTGTGTCCCAGAGCATGACCTTCAGCAGCTGCTTTCCCTGTTTGTGCCTGTGTTTATTCAGATAGGAAGAAGAGTCCAGGCCCATCTGTCCCTGTGTGTTCCTGCAGCACTTAGTGCTGACAGATGAAATGTAGCTGTAATGCCAAAAAAAAAAGAAAAACAAACATTTCAAGCTTCCAAACACATGATAGATGAGAAAATCATG
Source organism: Manacus vitellinus (assembly GCF_001715985.3). Lineage (NCBI taxonomy): Eukaryota > Metazoa > Chordata > Aves > Passeriformes > Pipridae > Manacus > Manacus vitellinus. The sequence goes on from NW_021939546.1 coordinate 11,780,159, forward strand.
GCAAGAGCCCAGCAAGTGTTGCAGGGTAATGCAAGCTGCCTGGATCCCATCTGACCACATATGTCTTGAGGATGAATGTATATCTGGAAGCATTTAATACAGCTGTCTAAAAAATATGTTGTAATACTTATTTAATTTACAGGCTGCTTCCAGCTTAAAATCCCAGTGGGGTTTAGATGGAAATTGCTGGTACCATCTGATAACAAACTTGCCTGGAGAGTGGCATGCATCCTGTGCAGGGACTGTATTCCTGGTGGTGTGAGCCAATTGCTCTCCCTGATGGCTTTGCTGCTTCCATCATGCCCAGCAGCATCCGGGAAGTGCCACCAGCAGACTGTGATGGACAGGCACCTTCACGTGACCGGGATGTGGCTGCACAGTGATGATGGCAGTCTGCAGGGGAAAGGAATAACTGCGGGAGTAGGTGGCATCTTTGCTCTGCCACTGTTGAAAGACCAAGCTGCTGCAATGAGAAAAATCCAAGATGTTTTGCACCCCATACAGCCCCTGTCATGAGTTCTCCTTAAATTAGTTATCTGAAGGTCTGAATCAGGCAGTCCAAGATCAGCCATCGTCTCTGTAATTACCCTTTCTGCAGGAAGTAGGGAAGGATTAAAGAATGAGGTAACCTCTCTGCAGCTAGTCCTTGACTGTCTCTATTGCTCTGAGCGATACGTCCCATGTGAGCAGGTCTTTTTATTACTACCATGACTCTAATATCTAGGATGGAAAGGGTAGGTTGTGGGAAGCGCTCTCAGGAATCACGTTCTGGGAAGATCTGGCTTGCTCTGGCACTGGGACACAGTAGCTCCAGAATCCCTGTTGCAGTCTCAGCCCAGCTCTCCAGCTCAGAAGCAGAGCAGCCATGGCAGATGTGTGATGCAGGATGTGAGATGACACAGGATGCAGAATGCAGGATGCAGGATACGAGATATGGGGTGTGGGATGCAGAGATGTGGGATGATGCAGTATGCAGGATGTGGGATGCAGGATGTAGGATGCAGGGTGTGGGATGCAGGCTGGCTGGCCTGCCATGCAGAGCTGGCCTGGCATGCAGTGCTGACCCACGTGGCTTGGGAAAATTGGGAGCTGGGCTGCCATGTGTGTTGTTATTTAGAAGAGTGTGCCTTAGGGGGTGTTAGCACCAAAGAGAACTCTGTGAGCAGATTTTATGTCGGGTTTGGGTATGTGGTTGCAGAGGGAACCAGGCTCTGCTCCCTTCTCCTGAGAAGAAGCTACAAGCACAACACAGAGAGAGCGATGAGAATGCTGCAGAGCACCTTTGCTTTTCCTCTTCAGATATGAAGAGGCAGATTTTTAGTGAATCCTAAAAGTCACAAGGGGGACAATGACTGAACAGGGTGAAGATGGGAGAAGTCAGGCTTTTCCATCCCACAGCCAGAAACATTCACATGTTGAATGATCCAGCTGGGAAAGCAGCAGTGCAGCTTTTCCTGTATCCCTGATTCAGTCCACTCCCAAAAACCAGACCAGAGGTACCCTGCCACAGCTCTGCACCTGACCAATTGCCTTCTTTGGGCATTTGGATTATGCAATAAAAACAGTGACCAGCTCTTAAAACCTCTGAAAATGCAAATTCCCCAGGTAACCAATGTCAGGACTTAAGAAGCCTTAGTGCTCTATGCTATGTAATCTGTATCTACCTAAATTCAATTTAGCAGCTGCCATTTATCTACATGTGGACTGTTATGCCAACTTCCCCTAGTCTGACCCCCTTTAACCTACACCATTTCAGTGGGTATACCATGATTTCAGCCTTTGCTCTTGCTTATTGAATGCTCTTGCTTTAATGTTTCACATTTGAATGCCAAGGCCCACTTCTCTTTAGATGGTATTTTTTTCAAATCTTACCTTTAAAATAAAATTACATACAATACAGAGATTTATGTAATTTGCTTCCAGGGACTTCAGTTATTTTGATTAAAATTTTTCTCATTTTGCACTTTAGATTATGTAATCTTGAAGTAAATGCTGTTGCCTTTATACTTAAATCTCTAAACATGGTTGAAGGACACTGTCTCATTTCATCTAGTGAAAGAGAAGCAAGTGAAAAATTTTTGAGAAATATTTGTGTTTATGTATCCAAGTACGATGTTTGCTTTGATTGCAACAGTAGGATATTATTGATTCATATTACCTTTTCAGTTTCTATACCTACAGAATACCCTTTGGAGAGATTGCTGTCTTTCAGTCATTTCCTCTCTTGGTTTTGTGCAATGCCTGTGCCTGCTCTTGTGCTTATGGACTCACATCCCATTTACTGCAGCAGTTTTTCAATTTATCAAGATAATTTTGTATCCTGATATGGCCCTCCAAAGAGCTTGTAGTGTCTCGCAGTTTTATAACATTTCACGTTTTAATAAGCATACTCTATCTTTCTCCATTGCAAGGATAATTCTGATTTCAACTCAAGAGCTGCACCTTGTGTCTGAAGAGGGAACAGGCAGCTGGAGCACACAGGTGTTTTCCTGAGCTGCCCCAGCAGCACATCCCTGCAAATCCAGCATCTGCAGATGAGGGCTGTGTGAACTCAGCTGGGATGATAACTGCAACAGCAGCATTTGGGATTTCACAGTTTTTTGTGTGATATTCTACCCCTATCTACAGTAGTGATTCCTGCAGAGGCAGAAGGCTCTCTGGTGTCCTCCAGTCTACCTCAAGCATGCAACTCTCCTAAATTTATTAGCTTAAAAAAATAAAAAATTACTAAAAAAAGGGGAGGGGGAACCCTTTCTAACTATCTGAACTTTAACTGAAGATTTCTTATTGGACTCCTGTTAAGGAATTGCCCATGGAAGGAGATGCTGTGTTGGCTGTGACCAGAGACCCACGGGCAGTTGACTGGCCTGGCTGGACACCTCCAGGGTGATCTCTTGCTAGTCATGAGCTTTCTCCCTATCTCCCATTTCTAAAGGCATTTTACATTGCATTTGTGATGAAGCAGGCAAGCATCAGCAATATAAACAACACAGCTGCTGTTGCAGGAAAAATTATTGGTTTATTAAGACAAAAACTACAGAATATTTTGCAGTTTGGGCAGAATTTCAGAGCCCAAACTGGAATCAGTGCTTTCAGTAAAATAGAGACACACTGAGTGTGAGAAGTGAAACAGAGGTCTGCCACGGGCAGGAGAGGAGGGCTGACCTCTAGGCACTGAGGAAGGTGCTGACAACGGAACAGGGCTGGAAATGGTCACGGATTTGGACAGGACATGAGTGTGAAGGCAGGATTTGTTAAGAAGGAAGCTGGTGGGACCTGCAGATGTTCCCAGGCCAGGTCAGCCCTTATGGTAGGGCAAGGGGACAGACAGCATGGCCATGCCTGGTTGCTCTGAGATCAGTGCTCTGGAGCAGATGGCAGTGGGTCTGTGCAGTGTCATCCCAGCTACCTTAACCCAGCCTGGAAAGGGCTTTCAGCTGGTGGAAGAAGCCCAGAAATCAAGAACCCTCATCTCCAAATCCTGCCCTGCACTTTTGCCCCAGAGAAACCTTGTCCCGCCATCTGCTTGGTCCCTCCCTCTGGTGAAGGCAGGATGTTTTCCAGCATCAGTGGATTTTCTTTAGATACAGGTGAATCCCATTCTTGGAGCGAAGAGTGATCCGAGTTATTTTGACGGGAGGATTGGCAGGGTCAGGCAAGAGCTCGAAGCGGAGCAGGGTCAGAGCCAGTGCCACCTTCATCTCGTTCATGGCAAACTGCTGCCCGATGCAGTTCCTGTGGTAGAACAGCAGCTCAGCCAACTCCACCTCAGTGCTGGGCACACCAAACCCCTGGGGCCAATCCCAGACCCCTCACACAACCTTCTTCCCCTCTGCAGCTCGGGGAGAGCCTAGGCAGTGTTTTGGGTAGCAAAAGCAGGGGTATGGGGTGAGCAGGAGGAATCTAGGGAAGCAATGGGAGCTCAGGAATATGTGTTCAATGAGCATGGAGCGGGAGGGAGATGGGGAAGCCAAACAAGAGGCCAGCAGGGATGAGGTGGTGGGTCTCCAAGCAGGAAGGGTCAGCAATGTGTTTGTCTTGGCAGGCTGAGCACAGGGCAAAGGGAAGGACTGGGAGAAGGGGGAATCAAAGTGTGGGAGAGTGGGATGGGGCCTCTGCATCAAGAAGGAGAGCAGATGAGCTCAGAAAGCTGCAAGCTCCCCCCATGATACCACCAGGATGCTCCACAGCTTTGGGATGCAATTCTCTGTCCCCAAAAGGGACATGGCAGTGTTGCCTTCCCATTTTGCCTGCTGGTATCAGAACCCTTCTGCAGCACAAATGTTTGTTGTCTGCTCGTGAACTGTTTAACGCTGCAGGGCCAGGACTTCAGGTGGTGGTCTCTGCCCTCTACTCCTTCAGTGCTCAATTCACTTTACCTCATTCCAGCAGAAAAAGGCAGAAAGGCGTGGGAATGCCTGCCAGAGACATTCTCTGGGGAAAACCGGGAAGGGTCAAACACCTGAAAATGAAGAATATGCAGCAAGAAAAAGCAATTATTTAAGGAACACAGTACTGACTGGTATCTTCAGAAACGTGACACTCCTTAGTTTCTGAAGAACCCCTTGGAAAGAAAATTCTGCTCTCCTGCTTACAGGTGAAGGGACATGGGAAGACGTACGGCACAAAGGGGAAAAATTATGAGAAGGGCAAAAAAAGGCTCACCAAAGGATCTTTCCATACTGCAGGGTTCCTGTGAATGAGGTAAATGCTTATTGCAGCAACGGTGCCTGTAAAGCAATCAAGGAGGAGAAAAGGGCTCACTGACAAAGAAACTAAAGGGAAGGTTGCAGCATGCTCACCCAAAGGTCTGTCTAAATCATTGTGGTCTTATCTGTCGACTGGAAACCTATTTTGTCATTGTATCAGAGAAAACTAAACATTGTATCAGAGAAAACAAAGCAGCCAACCAGTAGAAATGAGGAAGGCACCAGCAGCACAGGCACATTGTTCCCCTAGTTGTGCCAAATCAGAGAAACAAAATAGCAGCACAGGACAATTCCTGCATGCAACTTGGCATGGGACCAGTCCCTCTCTCCCTGCACCGTTTGCCAAGAGGTAAACCATGAACTTGTGCTTGGCCAGGAAAAGAAGGGGCTTGGCACAGACACAGCTGCCCTACAGTGATGGTGGCAGGAAGGACATCACGGGGATGCTGCTGTACAGCCCAGACCTCAGTCTAACAACAGGATGCCAACATCTGCACGGTCCTGTCTGAACATCTGTGCCTGCGAGGCCCACAGAGGCAGGACTGTCACCTTTACTCTGCCACAGGAAGCGAGGATGCAGCTGATGTCTGAGAACGCAATTTTGTGAAGCGGGAATGGGATTTACGGACCTTCTGGCAAGGTGTTTCCATCAGGGAAGGTGATGGGTTTGCTGAGCTGCCGGGCCACACCAGGCACTGGGGGGTAAATGCGAAGGCTCTCCTTGATGCACATGGTGCTGTAAGTCATCTTGTTCAGGTCCTCCCTGTTGGGGCAGAGGCAGGCTGAGCCCCACACTCCCCCCATGGCCCCGCCCTGGGAGGCCCCTTGTCCCAACCCTCTGAGCAGATCCCCTGGCAACAGACAGGGTGTACAGGGGGACCCATAACATCCAACCAGAGGCTGCTGCAAGCTGGGGATGCCAGGACACCTCTGAACAACCTAAACAACCTCTGAACAAACTCAAGTGCAAAGTGACAGTGAAAGGTGAAAAGCCATGACTATGATGCTCTGTGGCGAGAAAACAGGAGAGAGCAAAGAGCAGTGCTGGTTGCCCAGGAATTGGTATGGCATCCAGAATGCCCCTCCTAGTGTGGCAGATTTAGCTGAAAGATGCAGTATCTGCTGCATCCTCTGGAGCCCCTGTGCATGCAGCAACCTTTAGCACCCCAGCTTCTGAGCTTTGAAGATATTGCTCGCTTAGAAATGGCAGCGATAGGAAAAAAGTTACCAGCTGAGGAAATGTGCAACTTTACCACTGAATTGTCTGCCGGTCCCCCAGGATGCCCTGGATCTCCTCCCGGCACCGTGCCTGGTGCTCAGGGTGTAATGCCAGGCAGTAGAAGAGCCAGGAGATCCCGCTGGCTGTGGTATCATGGCCCTCAAACATGAATGTGTCCACCTCGGCACGCAGGTCCTCGTTGGACAGTCCAGCTCCATTCTCATCCTAACAGAGCAGAGACACTCTCAGTGTCCCATATATATAAAATTTATATATATTACATATAATATATAATACTTAGATTATATATATTATAGTGACACACACACACGTATTTTATATATATATATATATGTAATACATAAATATATAAACATATATATGTATATATATAAAAAAATGTCCCAGAAGGGACTATTATATTCTTTCAGCTGTTGCAAAGGGGTATGATGATGCCCATGGGATACATATAAATGAAACCAGTGTCTGTTTGCACTGAGTTCAGGGCCCCTTTCCCTTCACTTATAAATGTCTTTATCCTCCCACATTAAACTACCAGGATTATAAAATCTCTCTGCATGTTGTACTCCAAAAAAGACACTACCAACATTTCAGTGATGGAAAATTGGATCACCTTGGCCCCTCCTCAACTGGGCAGGACTGGATTAATTTTTTTAATAGCTTGTGCCATCCTGAGGGTCTCTGGTGGTTTGTGGCACTCCTGTAAAGACTGACTGGCTTTTGCACCCTGTACCATGCCACACACACTCTCCTCATCACTCACTTTGGCACACAGTAGAATGTCCAGGAAGTCCAAATGTCTCTTCTTCTGGATCTTTTCAAATTCCCGTTCATCTTTTAGGGATTCCTTTCTCTCGCGGATCACCTTGTCTGGAGGAGAAAGAGTTAAAGGTTCAGCAGAGAAGGAGATGCCAAGCTGCAAAATCATCCTTCAAATGCAAAGCTCACCCAAGGGGGTGACCACTGCTCAGTTCATGATGCATTTAACATGTGCTTCTGCATCCCAGGCAGTTCGGTATTTTCAGCAGCATGGCAACAAAAGCCATGCACATGGCCATCCTTTCCTGCCAACTTCTTTGGCCCCCACAGGCTTCTCAGCCTATTTTACACACCCTTCATGCATTAAAGCCACACCTGGCTTGGAAAAGAAAATCATTCCTTGTGTCAGTGTTGCCTGCAGTGCCCATCCCTTGTCTTACCAATCTCTGCTCATTTAGCAGGAGCGTTCCCAGAGGGGAATTCCTCTGTTACTCCAGTTTAATAACCCAGGAGCTGTGAGACCTCCTTGCTTCATGCCTAGATCAGACCACTGCTCCAACCTGATGGATCCCAGACCTGAACCTCCGGCCAGGATCACTGCATGGGCAAGGAGGTAACTTATTTGCCTCTGGTCAGCCATCACTTACCCAGCTTGAAAGCTTTGGGAGAGGATGAAGGCAGGGAGTACCTGTGTGGTCATGAGCGATCCGGCAGGCCTTCCTGAACCGAAATCCCTGGGGGCTGAGCCAGTAAATGATGTCGTTGTGGTAGGGGAAGATGCGGAGGCGTTGATCCACCATGTAGCAGAGGTCGTAAACAGCCTGGATGTAGGTGTTTTCCCTGGGGAGAGGGGAATGGTGGGTGCTTGTAAATTTGAAAGCACTGTGACAAGGAGTTTGCCCATTTCCCTTCCGAGCTGCAAACTTCCTGCCAGGGTTTGGGACAGCCAGCACTGACCTGTTGGTCTGGCAGTCACTGTGACAACTGAAGGCACATTTCATGATGCTATCGAGAGTCATCAAGCTGACATGCTCAAAGAGCTCCACTGATTTTCCATCTGTGATCAGCTTTTCCCATTTATCCTAAGGCACAAAGGAGACAGAAATGAGAAGGCAAGGGTCAGTTCTGCATGATCTGCAGTCATACTCCAGTTAAATGAGTGCTCAGATAGGGATATATCTCGGAAAAATGGGAAAAAAGAAGAAGCGGATCTCTTAGCTGCCATCAAAATCCTGGAGAAGAGAAGCCAAGAGTGGGATGGTTAATACAACATGTGCCTCAGGCAACTGCTATTGTTGGATCAGGGGAGTGGTGAGTGCTGGTACACCCTACCCTGGGGCAAGGGCACCCTGGAGAAGCCCAGGCCAGATGCATTTCTGGGTGATGGGGTGTGCTACCAAAGTCTTTCTTAGTATGCAGTGTGTTTTCTGCACAAGAGCAGCATATGTTGGCACTGGGCTTCACTGGGCCTGTTCTCAAGCACGCGAGTTTGGTGCTCAAGATGCAAACTTTGGACCAAGGTTTTTTCTCTATCATACAATCCCTCTGCCACTGTGTTTTTCCAGCATAAAACATTGGAGCTCTTGCTCAACTCTTTCCATAGGGGATCCCTAGGGAAACTATAAATAGTGTCTCTCTTGCCTGGCAGACATGAGGTGATGTTGAATCCTTTGTCCTTTCCTGGCTGTAAGGAACCAGTGAACTCAAAAGCTGAGAAAGGGAGGAGAGGGAGGAGCACAGTCAGATCTGAGCCTCCACAGCATGAAACCAGACTTATACGGACAGATGCATGTCCGAAGCACATACAACGATTGCCACCTGGTGGCACAGGCTCCCACAACAGGCACTTCCACAGTGTCTGCAAGGAATTCTGAACTCTCGGGCACTTGTGTGCATTGTGAAAGATCTCCTGGCTGCTCACTGGGCCAGTGGAAGGGATCCTTTTGATGCTGGGGAGGCTGCAGTGAGGGAGGCAAAAAAGAAGGAATAGATCCAGCACCCAGACTCCTGTTAGCTCACATGTACAAAGACTGGTGCCCTTTGCCTGTAATTCCTACTGGTTTCCACTGTGTCCAGCACCACTGGATGGAAGAACAGTGCAGTTTTACTGTGTATGAGGCAATGCAGGGATTGCAATCCAGTCATGGTTACACTGACAAGAAATAATACCCTTTAATTTTGGTGACAGCATACCTCTGCTCCAACTTTCATATTTTCAGGATTTATTATGAACATTTATTTACTTCAATTCCTCATTTACAAAAAACACCTTAAAAAAAGTTGCAGTTGGGACTGAGACCATGCACAGTTTGAGGATGGCAGTAACGTTAATCCTCAAATCTCAGCCACAGATCCCAAGGCAGTACCAGAGACATTGCCACTGTAGGGAGGCTCAACCTGCCCATTCCTTCCAACTCATGGGCAGGGATTTCTGGCAACTCAGAAAGACTGACAGTCAGGGCACAGTGTGTCCTTACAAATACTAGGTAAAGAAAACCCTGCTCCAGCATTTACCTGCTAACCAGTCATGATCAGGGAAAAGAAAACAGGGCAGAGAGAGGAGCATCAGACATGAGTCCTACCAGCATCACGTTAGTAGACTCTGCCATCAGGGCCACGTACGGTTTCAAGACGTCGTAATGAAACCCTGGAGTCAGGAGTTTTCGATGTTGGTGCCATTTTGGCCCATGTAAGACCAGCAACCCGTTCCCTGGGGAAACACAGGCAAGGCATGTTTTGCTGGGCACAAGCAGGCTGCTTTCACCTGCCTGCAGACACAGCCCTGGCCTGCAAAGAGCATGATTAAATTTGCTGTCTGAGCTGTTGCCATCAGCTCCAGGGTTGCCAGAGCTGAGCAAAGCCCTGCTCACCAAAATAATACAGTGCTGCCTCTGAAAAGAAACACCAACACTGCTGGAGTAGAGAAGTTCAGAACAGAAGATGTGTTTTTGATCAGTCCTCTACTGAATCTAAGCTTCTCCCATCACCACCCTTTGCTGTTTATGGACATGTTCTCATTTGTACATATTGGCTATGCCTGAACTTTCCTTCCCTGAAAATAAAGAAATAGCACTATTTAGCACCTTTTCCAATAAATGTAATAATTTCAGGGAGCTTTTGGCTATAACTCCATCGAGGAACAAGCACAGTGCTGTTTATTTATAACATATTTCTGACTAACTTCAGAATCATTCCTGGTAGGCAAAGCCCTGGGAATACATACCAATCCATGGGATAAGGTGTTTATAGCTGATGTTATCCTTGGGATCTGTGAAAAAAAAAACCATAAAGAGAAAATGGTAAACATTTCAGTAGCATCAACCCACAGATTTCCACCTGAAAGCTCCCTCTGGGCTCTCACTTTTGCTTGGGTATGAAGCAAAATTGGTGGCATCCCTGCAGAACTCATCAGTATTTCACCACAAAACAAGTCTGTCTATGCCAGTTGCAATAAACATGCAAAAAAGCAGATGCCCACACCAGAAAAAACCAAGAATATTGGTAGTCCAAAGTCTGTGCAGTGTGATAAATGATTAACCCTCCCGGATAGCACTGTTGTGACGTGCACTATTGAGACATGTTGTCTCAATGCACTAAAGATACTTCTCTGCAGTAGGAACCAGGACTCTGAGGTGAGAAAAAAGCTCCAGGTGTCTTCTTCTTGCTGGGGTCAGGTACCAAATGGATAACTTTTCAAAGAGCACTTGAGGAAGTGTGATTTCCCAGCAATGGATTTGGAGGGTCCATGATCAGCCCTGCAGCCCTGTGCTGAAGCACCCAGGGCAAGGCATGAAGGAGGAGTCTCTCTCCATGCCTTTAGATGATTTCTGCAAGAAAACCTCTTAGTGAAACCCTGCCTTGCTGTGAATTTTGGGGCTGGCATGGGAAATATGCAGGCTGTGGTTGCTGCTCCACAACTGAATGCATCATCACTCACCTCCTCTGCCCAGCAGAACCTTGGCGTATTCGGGATTGCTGACAACCAGGAATGCCGAGAAGCTCCCAAACCACACAGGGTGAGCAGGTTGGTACTTCCATGCCCAGATCTCTGCCTTTTCCAGCACCTCTTCCTCCTTGAGAAACTAATTGTGGAGAAGTAAAAACAGAAAGAATACATAGATTTGGAAGAAAAAAAAATAAACAATCTCCCAATACACTGTCTTAAAAGTTCAAGGTCTTTCTGATCCCAAAACCAGATAAAGGGGAACAAGGTGTTGTTCCTCTGAGTCTGCAGAACATGAGAAGTAGAGATGTTTGTTGCTTTTAAAGCTCATATAAAATAATTCTTCCTTATCACTTGACCCTAACACAGAGAACATCCTTAGGCACAGTGGTGGTGTCTATCAGCCCTCATATATTATCTGCTCTTTTTCCATGGCCACACCAAAGAAGACTCAGATTTGCCCCAGACATCATCTGCATTTTGTGGTGTGCAAATACATTCTCACTTGCACATGGCTGAGCAATTAGCACCCTGCAGTTGTGATAAAATACAGCAGCACTTCTAAAGCAGCAAACAGCATCACTGCTGTGTCTGCCCAGTGCAGCAATGCCTCCTGACTGGGAAACCCAGGCCACAGCTTCCTCCAGCCATTTAGGTGGAGAAGAAGGCCAATGTCCAAGCAAAATCCAACAGAATGAGTCCAAAGTCACCGATAGAGTATACAGAGAAGGGAACGCTGGTTAATAACTTTAGATTAAGCATTATTGATTTCCAGGAGTTGAATTTATAGGTGATGAAAAGCCAGTGCTCCCAGAAAGATTTATCTCGTCTTGGAAGCTGCAATCTGAGGAGTAACATGAGCACCAGTATTCATATCAGCAGCACTGGAAAGTTCACTCAAAAGTGACCACCACTTTATTGCTTTTACAGCCTGTGTTGTCGTATATTAAATGAGTGATAGATAAAGAACAAGGGGAAAGATCAGTGGAAAGATCCACAGTCACAGGCAGATTAAAAAAATCACAGAGACAAAGCCATGTAAGAATTCTTTTTGCATTGAGCAGAAACTACTCTGGGCCAATATGCAGGGGGAAGGATTTTGGGAAGCTGACAAAGCTGCTACTGCTTTGACTTGAAGCCTAAAGATTAATTAAATAAGCGTACTCGTGCAGAAATCAGCCTCAAAGTCACCCTATTGACTGAATCAAGTGAATATTTGCTCAGTCGCTTTGGTGCTGAGTTAGCTCAGCTCAGCTTTTAATCTGGCTGGTGTTTCTCAACCCGGGACATGGACTACACTCCAGTGATCACCCACATCAAATAATCAGCCACGTGTGGCTTGTCTTGGAAAGGATACTAAGGAGTGCCGGGGTCTCTGCCAGGGCACTGCACAGGCTGTGTGGGGGCACATCCAGGTTCATGCTCTAAGGTGAAGCTTCCTCATGAGCTGGGGTGGTCCCTGCAGTACATCCTGTGTGTGTCTCCCACGTTCAGCAGAATGATGAACCACATCCAGTTATCATTTATGACACAAGGCTCACCTTCAGTTTCTTTAGCTCAAGTTCAAGATTTTGAACTTAATAAAGAGAACCATCAATTTCCCCGGTTGTGGGGATCAAGTCTGGGATAAAAGAAGGCAGCCCTGCCCAGCACCCACCCCTTCAGTAATGCCAGCAGAAGCAAGGCTTGGCAAGGTGCCTTTAGGTGAGCGACGCTTAAACATGTAAAAGTCCCTTTGACAGGGCTGCTTGTGTTTCCTCCCATCATGAATCACAGAAAGCATAAATGGAAGTGACTTGGGAGATGCTGAGCAAGTCTTGCTGGTAGAAGTCCTAGTGCTAGAAGTCTTTCCATCCAACCTTGTGTTTGGAGCAGTGGCCTCAGTGTGCGCTGTAAAGAACAATCCCTGTGCTGGCAGAGAGTGGAGTGGGTTTATCTGAGAGGAGAGGTTACCTCCAAGGTGAGTAACCTGCTGCACTAAGCACTCCTGGAGCAGAGGGTGTAAAGTCCTGGAAGCTGCAGAGGAACAGGAATGGAAAGCTCCTGCTTCCTAATCAGGGCTTCAGATATCAGGCTCTGCATGAAAGACCATCACTTCTTCTTCTTCCTCCCTTGTAAACTTGAAAAGAAAAGTGTAGCCTCCACTTGTGTCCAAGGAAGAAAGATAATTGCCTGATCTCATGCTGAAATGCAAGTTTTGAAATGGATCCAACAATAAAAGCATCTGGGAAGAGGTTTAAAAGCACTTTTAATGGCTATGCACTGATAGCAAGTGAAAGAGAAAACACAGGAGCTGAAATCTGAGCACAAAGCTGCACTGTGCACAGCCAGAACCGGGCTGGCATCTCCCCACAGGGCACAAGTGGGCTGCCGAGGGACTGACAACCCCCTGCTCTCCTCTAACTTCCCACTAACCCTGACCAGGGAAAGTCAGTTTGTCCAGCTCACAGCCGGCACTCTGGGTTTTAGTTAAGTTGTGCTTCTGCAGTGAGACTGAACAGGTCTACACAACCTCTCCTGATACTTTAATGTCATTTTGTGATGGTTTCACTCTATTGTGTGGTTTGGATAAGCAAAGACTAATACTGTTTCAAAGCATAAAAAACTTTAAAACAAAGTCATGCAATCCCAGGAGATCCACCCAATCCATGACTAACATATTTGAGATTCTGAACTGACTTGAATCAAAACTGTCAAATAACTGCTTAAATCAACAGAACAGGAAATGTTAACGCTCTCCCTGAGTACAGCTCACAGGTCCTCCTCCGAGGTGCAGGCAAACTTTGTATTCAGCATATGCCAGTTTCCTTCCTGGCTCAATGAACTGTTGGACTCTGGGGAATTCAGCAGCATTTAATCAACAAATTACTAAATTCACAAAAGAGAAATTCTTCAAAAAATACTGAGGAAAAGGTTGAGCCATGAACAACCTGGCCATGATGGGAGCAAGCAGGCAGCACAAATGGTTATATCCACTTCTAGGATAAATAGTCACAACTAACAAACATTATTTAATTGCAGTTTTAAAGTCTAACTGGCAGTGTAACAAAGCCCTGAACTGGCCCATCTTCATGCTTACATTGCCAAAAGACTGACTGTTCCGTCCAGCATGGTAAAACTGGGGCTGCCATGGCGTGGGGACAAGCACCAGGAGGTCCCCTCCTGATTTCCCAGATACTTTTCAGTATCTGGGAGTGAGTCACTCACTCAGTTATTTAATGAGCCACAGATCTGGCCAGAGCAGGACATCAGCAGAGTCCAGCAGAAGTCAGGCTGATTTTAAGCAGCCTTTAGCATGTATGGAAAAGCCTTTTGCATCAAGCAAGTTCAGCTACTCCTCATGAAGCTGCCAATGAGTTTTGGCAATCTGTTTGTCAAGGCAGACAGGTGATCTATGTTAGCAAGTCATCCATGCCACCAGTACCCAGAACAAGGCTCGCCAATGTATGTGGGTTTAATTAGTAATGACTTAAATGCAACCTTAACAGGATCGATGGCCCCTCTGCTGGATGCAATACCCAGGATGTGTTTTGGGGCTTAAACGTGACTCGCAGCGGTCAATGGCCTGTCTGGCTCACCTGGCTGTGAGGCCGATGGAAGCTGGCAAGGGACAGAAGGTGCCTCTGGATGCCGGGAGCAGCGTGCATCTGCTCAGCATCGCAGCAGCTCGGCGCCGCAGGGACAGCTGCAGCGGCCCTGCCCTGGCTTTCAGAGAAGCAGAGAGGTGACAGTGCAGTCCCCTGACCCGGGACAGAGCGATGCAGCTCTGCTGCCTCCAGCACCAACGCCAGGTCACACCCCGGGATGAACTTGCCCTTGCCACACTGTATTACCGCTTTCTTTGCCTGCGAGCCAGCCACCACCCCTTTCCACCGTGCAACCTGCAGCAGCCTGTGTGAGCCGCGCTCTCTGAGCATCGCAGGCGGAGAAAGCAGTTTGAATGGCTGATAAAAGGGATGCCCATCTCCCACTCACATCCGGACTGGGAGAAGCAATTCTCCCAGACCGCAGTCCCACCAGCATCCCCCCCCCACCTAACCCTCGAGGAGACTGCTCCCCGCACTCCTCCTTCCCGCCGGCAGCGCAGCCCCGGCTCTGCCCCACCTCGTGGACGTGGCCG